>NW_024540252.1:600000-885827 GCF_016647625.1 Suillus subalutaceus | reverse complement strand
GGATGTTTTTGACGAGGTGAGCGGACATAAACTGCCAGGTTCCCTGAGTAACAGCAAAGTCAGTGCAATATGAGTTTGAGCGTGAATTGAACATACCGTACGGGTCGTCTGTCGAGGACCCTGGATAATGAGTAGCTTTGCTAGGTCCCAATCGATAAGGAACCCCTTCCCTCGGTAAATGACGATATTCCCGACGCTGAGATCTCGGTGTAATATTTTTGCGTTTTCAAATGCATCGTGATGGGCTGGATAGTAGGGACATCAGATAAATATGCGAGGCTTCAGGTTTAAAAATACATACCAATCAATGCGTCACGAACAGACTGAACAAGTTGACGAGAGCTCTCGAAGTCAGTCAACTTCTACCCACGATATCGAGAACCAGGCGGTGAAGAGTGTGAGGAGTGACAGCTTGGTTAGGACACGCCCATTCGGCGTTCCTAAACTTGACGGTCTGGGTGTTTTGCTGGGGGACAGGGTGGATTACATCGTGAAATGCGATGCATGTCGCGACGTTGCGAACTTTGTTTGACTTTAATAGTTTGTAAGTTTCGCCTTCCGGGGGGAACAATCCTTGATCGACACGCGCCAGAGTCCTGAACATCACAACCGTCTTGTTGAAGATGTCAAACGCAGGGCACGTGCGAGGTCCAACGGCCACAAGCGGATAAACCGTTGCAACAGGTTGAGGAATAATGAGGGTCAACAGCCAGAGTTTTCGACAGCTGGATCCCGAGGGACCGCAACTTTGAACATGCGTATGTAGGGGCAAGTTTAATACGCTGTCCTTGCAAGGGTAGCTTCTTCGTCGCTAGCTACCGTCACGGAAGTATCGACACCAACGCAGTGCAGGCGATGCTCGTGCGAAACGATAAAAGAAATCGGCCAAGTGAGGTTCGTGCTGGTAATCAAAGGCTGTTCGTGACGATAGCCCCCTCCCTATCCATCTGATAAGACGAGCACGATTAGCAATGATGAGGACGGAGAATAAATGGGTACAATATTGAGCACCTGAGCTGAGCGGCAGCATAGCTCGTTATTTGACTCGAGTGTATCGAATGCCTTATCAGTCTGAGAACGATAGGCTTATCGACTCCAGGATTTTTGCTTGAATGCGTCGAGAGCATCATTCCACTTGAATTCGATGTGCACTTCGGCTTTGGTAATATCACAGCCGTCAGATGTTCCATCGGCGTATACGCATACGTCCGGCATGACATTGAACGTAAATGATGAGCAGTTCTTCGTATCTGCATTTTTTGAAGTGTTCACAAATGATAATTGAGGGGCGAAGTCTTGCATGCCTGTTAATCTGTACTTAAGACTGTCAATAATCACATATTGATAGGTGCAAGGTGACTCACGAATGGTTGATAAACGTCCTGCTCTCTTTGAATTGATCGCAAATTGAACACATCGGATTCTGAGGCCGAAGCGAAGCGCGAAGTGAAGTCCGAGATGTCATTATCTCCAGGGTTTGGTAGGAACTTGTCGATGAAGTCCTTTACCAGCATCGGGCCAACATATAATCTTGCATCTCCTTTCCCATGGAGTTAAGCGTATCGACTCGACATCGTGACAGGGTCGTGAAGGGTAGCAACGTGGAACTTTCCCGTTTGATGGGAGTGTCAGTGATAGATAGTGATGAGGCAAGCGCAGCAGGCTGTTCTAGTATTGGTGCTGCAGCAGGGCTGATGATCCCTGTAGAGCTATCAGGGTGGACTACAGTAGCAACAGTCCCATCAGAGCTGCCTCCGTCGCGACCAAGGATCATGATATTGAATAATGTATGTATGTATGTATGTACTGGTATATGGGTATAGTAACGGCAAAAAACCGGACCGCTTTTACAAGTGCGCGCCTACAGATATGGTATAGTAACAGGAAAAAGGGTTGCAGTAACGACAAGACGAGGTTTATATAGAGAATGGAAATGAAACTCAGTCCGGATTTTTCCGGAGCATGTATGACGTGGGGCACTCACTAAAGCTGCTACCCGGCGGCAGCGTATGTCTAAGGATGACGTCCCCTCCACGTGCGCGCACCAATTGAGCCCCTTTCATGCACCACTCCGGTGTACATATGCAGTTCCGCATAATGTTGTCTAGTGCCTTTGGCGTGTCTCCAACAACACAGTTTACATCCCGTCTCGTCTGCGGCGATAGTAGAGCGTCTGTAGATGATATAGGTGACAAGTAAAATCTTAAGTTTAAACAACTCACCTGTTCTGGCACATTCTCAACAGCGTCGCGGCATGTTTTTTGGCTGGACCAGCAGCGGCGAGGGCTGGGAGACTCCTTGCGCTGTTTTACGCCCACCTCTGGACGCAAATAATCTGTGAAAAGGGCGTTAATGGTTGGTTAAGCGGGGGAATAGACACTTACAGTGATCGACGACCACTTCGACGTCACCAGCGTGTTTCTTGACTGGACGCTCTTGGTAGTTGTCAGATTTCTTTTGCGTTTGTTCTTGAGACGCTGGGGTACCGACGCTGCGGTTGTTTTTGTAGAGCTGTATCTCATCCTGTGTCATGTCATGTGCTGATTCACGAAAAATGAGCCTACTTTGTCCAGCACTTTGTAAGCACGCAGGAGAGTAAAGAGAATATCCATGTCTGAAATACCCTGCTTGGTGCTCGGGTTTGCCATGAGAGTGGCATCTGCTTTCAAAAGATCGAGTAGTGGACGGGCCACCTGTATGATGAAAGGGATGAGATATCTAACTCTGCGCAAAATCAGGGTCGCCTACCTTTGTGCTTGACATACTCTCCAATCTTATCAGCGACGTCTGAAGAAAGTCCTTTCTCTTCTGTCATTTCTTTCTTCACTTCTAGCCAAGGAAGCTGTTCTCGATTAGAACCAATATCAGGAATGCATCTCTACCGGATGGTAAGTGGCATTAGGGGTGTGCATTTGCTTGACCTAATCATTCTTCGGGTCAGCTCCCAAACATTCTAATATTTCCACATCGATGCGAGAAGGTAGCTCGAACTTGATCACTATGTAATGTATTGAGAGTGGAGTCAAGGGGGAAGATGTATTGAGAGTGCAGAACGTGAATGTTAAATCGTATTGTATATGATAAAAAGCAAGATAACAAAATGAAATGCCTTATGTATGTATTGAAAATCTTGGAGTCAGTGCCCGCTTCTCCTGGCATGGAGATGTCACTGCCTTACGCGTAGTGGTTTTGTTGTATAATTCAGTCCTATTGATGGTGCGTGAGTTACGACAACAATTATCAGATCGAGGGGACGCAACACACCTGACTCAGAGACACAGCAACAATATGCTGTGGTGAGAAGTTCCACCGCGCAAAATGCGACACCACCCACTCCGGCATGACAATTGTGAGATGTTCAGTGAGTGCTGACGAGAATAAACGAGCCGGGAAGTGAGGATTAGTGGCAGAAAGGATCGAGGTGAGAATGCAATGGAAGGTGATACCGCACGGCTGAAGCATACTCCTCGCTCGGTCTCGAATATATATTTGATGGTCCCTGGTGTCGGTTGCACATTCCTAAGGCCGTCAGGGTAATAAAGAATCAGGCTGTTGCCAACATGAGTGGAGTCGCGAGTGTAGACAAATCCCTCGTGAAGCGTGCGAGCATGCAAGACTGCCCACCGAACTTGAATGAGATGGCGAAGGTCTTCTGGAATGTTTTCTTTTGTAGTCGGGGGGCAGCGGGCGATTTTCAGATACATCGCTGGGATTAGCGTTGATCGACGGAGACACAAATTTGTCGAATAGCAACTTGACCTCTCTAAATATAGGAGGACAAGAAGGTCGGTTCAGCCAGCATTTGAGCTTTGCAGCTTTGATGTATGACCGGAGGAGAGTTGATTCTTGCTGTCCTGCATACCCCATAGCATAAGATGTCTATCATTGACAAAGAAATTGAAATGTTACCAAAAATATGATTGCTAGGCAATCGCTGCAGTTGTCCGATGAGCCGCTCATACGGAAAACACCACCAGGACCGTACGGGTCCGAAGAGTTGCAGATAGTCCCAAACGTGCAACGCCATATGGCCATTGGTTCGATGGCGTGCATGGGGGAGTATTACCTGTAAATTCCCTATCCAATCGATCATATATGTACTGGTATGCGTCTGCGCGATCCTTCGTCATGGATCGCAGACATGCGATACGAATGGCAGAAACAAGGGCCATCGTGTGATCAAGGATGGCACGACGACTGGCTGCAATATCTGAGTTGCGATGTGCCGACCCCTCGCCCCATAAACTGACTAGTGCTATGGGTAAGTATACGGTCGTTAATGTGCGCCATTCGTCGGCCTTCACGGTCCCAGCTTTGGTTTCCCCAAAGTTATAGGGGACTGATCTTAAAAATGAGGGCGTATCTGACGTCTTAATGACATCAGAAATACGTTGCATAACTTCTGGTGTAGCAATACGTGATTTGACGACTCGGGAGAGAAAGGTCGTGTTCGACGCTACAAATGGGTCACTTAATCAAGAGAGAACGAAGACAGCAGTATTAAAATGCCTACCCAACCAAGGAGCGATCTAACCCAGTGAACTTTGTAAACTTTTTGCCGGGGTGCATGACCTCTGGCCCGATGCCCAAGCCTATACATACGAACCGAAGGCATGCTACCTTTTTCGACAAAAGCTTTCTCTCTAAGTCAATAAGGTGATCCTCGACAGAGCTGAAGGTCAGCTCCCTCCAGGTCTGTGACCGCTTCTGTAAGAAGGCTATAGATTGACTTGATAACGTTGATGTCCTTCTCGTTAAACTCTGGAGGTTTGTTAAGATCGACGTCAACGAAAGGATATTCGAAAGCAGGGATAACGTCGAACTTGCGATTGGCGGAGTCAACTGTGAGGCCTAGAAATTCACGGAAATGAGCTTGTGCGAGACCCTCAAGGAGACAATGCATAGTATCCACAACAATTTGACGGGAGGGATCCCAGTATGATAACCTCCAGAGTGTTGACCATCGCACACCGTGCGACGCAAACAATTTGTTGCGTTCAAGTGAAGTTCCGGCGTTCTTCCAGAGCTCAGCATAGCGACGCACTTCGTTCTTGTCCCTGAGAACCCAATCTTCAGATTGGATATCTGTTCTACCGCAAGTTGACCTGTGCCAGCAATGGCAGGCAGTGCAATAAAAGTGGCTTGTCGGACCCGCCAGCTGAGCAGCCTTTCTCGCCGCTGGGAGGTCACATACAAGAAACGCTATAAGACTGCGCATAACCCGACCAGTAGCATGGAGAGCTGTGCGAGAATAGCGTATCCCGCGCTCCCAACTTTCCACCATGTCGTCAACCACAGGATCGAGAAAATGATTCAGCTCATCGCCCGAAGGTTCTGAAGGTCCAGGAATGATGCCAGCTAAGTACATGTTCTCAGGTTTATATCGCATCTCGAGGGGGAGATTCAAACATGCACAAGAGATGATGCCGGTAGAAGTCGAAGCATTTCGCTGGAGATTGCCTTCAATGTTGAAAAAATCAATGTTGAGGGTGAACGCGTATCGACCCTCGACGCCTCTGTCGACAATAGGGATTGCCCGGAAGGACCCTTGAAATCACGAAAGAAGTTGGCATCCCACACATCCTTGATAATATGCGGTGGGCTCCCAATGGACGCCAGCAAATCATCGCAAGGCTTATCCATCAACGCTTCGAGGTCGGGACGAGAGAGCAATCCAGCAAGGTAGTCGTGGAAGTGGTGATAAAGGAAGATTTTAATTGGCACTAATTGGCCATCATGAGAGAGCTGCAACAGCGGTTCATCGCAAGGACCATTCTCTGGTATCGGGCTGTTGAAGCACTTCGCGGGATACCGGACATGACCTGAGTTGAGGCCGGTGGTCGGTTTATAAGTACAGTTGCATGCCGGACAGACTGCGTAGGTTGTAGTCTGGCCATCGAGACTGAAGCGCGAAAGGGTGGTTTCCATAGAGCGCGGAATTTGAGAGAGTATATTTTGACGGCGAGACTCAGAATGAGGGGTCTGAGCATCCATAGCAAGGCTCAAAACGAGGGCAAGGACTCCCATGAGGAACTCCCCGTGTCTGCGACCGATGCCAAAAATGACGACGGAGACGGCCCCTAGAAAGAGGGATACCTGAGCTATCTCGTCGCAGAGATCAACTGGCAAGTCGAAATGGTGTGCTTCACGTATCTCAGTCGAAGGGCACAAGAGGGATGAACAAAACTCACAGGAATCAAATTCGAACGGCTCAGATGTCAGAGGGAGCTCATCTTCCTTGTCGCAAAGGAGCCCGTACATGTCATCACACGACGACTCCAGCTGGGTTTTGCGGGAAACGATAAACGAGACCTTGTGCTTGACTTTTCTGAGGGCCGTCGCGATCACGGCCAGTTCTTCTCGGATAGTTTGAATAACAACACGAGAAGTCGCAGATAAAATTCGACTGCGAGCCTTGACTATCCGTGACTCCACGATATTCAAGGCTAATTGAGATTTTGAACGGCGCCGCTGCTCAACAGCCTGAAGGGCTCGAGCAATGTGTCTGTGGGAACCACTAAGTTAGAAAAATAAGGCGAGGCGGGGTATCCTACTCACTGCATGTCATCTACCGTGGTTTGTACCGTTCAGAGAATGGTAGATCTGTCCCTTGTCTTGCTGAACTTCCGAACGCGAATTCCAGAGTTTGCTGTGACTGTCTGGGTTGGTATCATTGTCGGTAAGCGTGATGGCAAATAGCTCGGCGGCGAGAATGTCGACCTGCGAAGCGTTTGACTCTAGCTGCTGGCGAGCGAGATGAAGCACGGATGTTTCACGTTCGGACGACGAATCCGAGTTGGCAGCTTGCAATAAATGCACAGTTTTCATGGCGATGGGCACTCCTTTGCCGCCAGGATTCCTGGGCACGCCGTCCCCTCCAATGTCGCAGCATCGCGCACACTTGCAAAGAAACATGCGAGTAGGCATCTAGTTGTTGATCTGATCTTTGAGAGATAAAGTCAAGGTAGAGAAGAATAAACTCACTATAAAAGCGTCAAGTAGCACGTCTGGATCCCCTGTTGTTAAGGGCGATGCCAAATTACAAGGAGGCTTCTGTACGATATAAGGTGCCGAATCTACAGTATAAGTGTAAATTAATATTTCTGAGAACGCAGATGCATTGGGAAAGTCTTACATTTGAACGGACGAGGCCCCATGTTGTTATTACAACGAACCATCTAAGATACAGGGTGTAATTTAGAATTTCTGAGAATAACAGACGTACTTGGCACTTACATTCGAACGGACGGACGACTTGTATTTCATTCATTATCAGTACGAGCCTGACTTTTGTGCTAATTGTTGCTCATGATCATCATACATACTGACTACAGTGCGAGTATGACTACAGTACAGGACTACAGGACTACAGCTAGTATAGGACAATCGAAATCGGAAAAGAAGGCAGTCAGCAACCGAGACGCGTCTAAATACTGAATGACTTTGTAATGAAACTCCGCCTAAATTTGGCGCTCAGCGCCCGGCGTTGTCAGCGCTCAGCGCCCCGATGGGTCATATTATTATGTACATGTAGTATAGTGAATTATATTATGATTTTGGTGCGACCTGCACATCCACACCTAATTCAACATCACCCGCAGCAAAGCTACGCATGATGTTGACAAGATCCTCGGCAGTAGTAGCTGAGTAACCTCGCAAAGTAAAACGCTTGACTTTAGGAAGAGCTTGAATCCATGCCGCAGATAGCGCCTATGATCGCAATTAGTATTGAAAATGCTGCAACAACAACACACACACCAAGGTATCACCTGCAGCACCGGAGACTAAACCATCCGAGTAGTCAATCACTAAGTGTTTGATGCTGACCATAGAATGAGCGCCCGATAAATACATCATTGCTCTACTGCTGGGATGACTTTTAGGCAAGGAAAGGACAAGATATCCGATGCTGTCGCAATAGCCAATACATTGTAAAATGGAGGCGATGTAGTCGGGCGATGCATCATGTGCTTGTAAGGAAATATGAAGGCAGGCGAAGATTTGTCGCGTACGATGACTCCGAAGGACTGGGAGGAGATGTGACAGGGGTCCATCTAGCATAGACAGAGAAAGACTCAAACGAGTGGTGATTCGATTGGCCCTCCAAGGACTACCAGGTCGCGGGATGACACTGAGGTTAGTGATAGCAGGGTGACGGGCCAGAAAACGAACGAGCGTGGATGGCGCACAGTCCGCATCTGACTCGGAGTTCGACAAGGGTTGGAATCGCAAGATGGCGCAGGAGTTTATCCCAATGCGCAGAACTGAGCTTGACGGAACTCAGTCGAAGCTTTTCCAAACTGCGGGAAAGGCGGATGGTTTGAATTGTGAAAGGAAGGACGTTTGGGGAAAAGAATGCCCGCGAACATGTTTCAAAGGCTTTCAGGTTGTTCGCACCTACACACGGCTGAATTCGGTTAAGGCCGGTGACGGACGATGAGACTGTCCCGTCGCAAAAACCCATGCACGTCAGCTCTTCGACGCCGGAGGCACGGATGCTTTCTAGTAATGCAACAATTTGTGGGAGAACCGGGGATGTGAGAATGTCAAAATTCCAAAGAAGTGTGATATATCGTATCGATTTGTGGGGGACGGATTCGAGGAAGTGGGAAAATGCGGATAGCTGTGAGGATCGCAAACCAGAATCCAGCCAACTCAACACCATACGCGGCGGACGAAAAGTATCCGTTCGCCTCCAAGTAGCCAGAACGTCAAAATTCTGCGGGTCTACACGAATGTGGAATAAATCCTTCGGGGAGGTTGGGAAGTTTCTGTTGAGGAAGAAGAGCGGAGCAGCGATTTCTCTCAACAGAGAAGAAACTTGTGTTACAGTGCGCAGATCTTGCACTCCTAGAAGGGCGACGGTAGCGATGAGGATTTCCACGGGTAGGGACCAAATGAACGTCTTGGTCTTGCACGGTTTATGAGATGTTACACGTTGGAGGGCAAAGGGATCTAGTTGAGCCTCCGCTTTACGCTGTAAGAAAATGTCAGACTACAGTCTAAAATCAGCAAAGACAATTATGCGTAGGAGTCATTCCATACCGCTTCCCTGAACAAGCGATTCATTGTAGGGCTGATTAAATCAGTGTTGTGGCGAATTATCTTTGGCTATAGCTTCATTAACGCTGATACCGATTTTTGAAAATAAACTTTACCGTAGCATCGGAATATAGCGTAGCAACTTGACATATGTCGCCCGTGGAATAAGATTCGAGAAGACGTCGCTTTCGAGGGGTGACCAGGTCACCGAGGTCGAATTTACGCTTCAAAGAAGGTCCCTTGCTTTCAAGTGCTAGAGAGTCGATGTCCTGTGGAGTAAGGAGTTAACTCGAGCTTGATTTACATACGAAAGACATCACCTTCGAAGGTCCTAGACTGCTGGGGAAGTCTATCTTTGACACGAAGTCCTGCGACTGCATCGAAAGACGTAAGTCACGAGAAATAGAGGTCAAATGTATGAGGCGCACATCACGCAAGACACTTTTGGGGCTGGAGAGGTAACTTGCCGAGTTTCCCATCGCAAAGGTGGGAGAAATGTATATGCAATTCGATGACCTTGGCAACGTCACTTGCTTTAAGTCGGGCGAAGCTATTGTGTCGGGGATAGGGGACTTATTATTTGTTTGGTATACCTCGAGGATAAGCGGCACTCACGGAAGCGAGTATGTGTAGCGAGTATGTGTAGCTGGAGACAAGATACCAAATGCAGCCTTGGATGAAGTTGAGAGGATTTAAAGACTACAGTTGCAGGTTAGCTGAATCGCAATTCACTCATGCCGTGCCAATCACCTCGCAAGGCGACTGCTGCCCGTAACGTACGCTACAATCCGTACGTTCGGCCCTACACTTCAAGCAATGAAAGTATCCCACCCATCATCACGCCTCTGACGAGAACCCTTGCCTTGTATTTCGACCAGGAGGTCCCGCGCGATGCTGTTGTAAGTACAGATGTCAAAACTGCGGTCAGCAATGACTGAACTAAACATTCGAGTGGATGGGATCCGCTATGTTGGTCGACGAACCCCATGCACTCGAACTCAATGGGACAACGGAAAATCCCCAATACGTTTCAATTCAGAACATTAATATTGATCTTGCAGAAAATGAGGTTAGTAAGACTGTTACGTAGCCCAGCTCAAACTGACCTTAAGGTTTTCAAAGAATAGAAACGCATTATTGGCGGCGAACCATAAGGGGCGCATGTCTCCAAATAAAAGAAAACTTGTTCGCAACCTAGAGAAAGTGGTAAACAAGTGTATTGATCGTAATTGCGAAGGGAACCCTACTACTGACATTTTACGCGAGAGGATCTATGCAGCGATTGAGGGAGCAATATTAGGCGTAGAGGTGGATGAGATTATGCGCAGGCATGTTCCAAAAGCCGAGAACATCAGAACAAGCGACAAGACACACGTAAGATAGTCACCTGGTTTCGCAGTAATCTACTGATGAAATTCATTAGAAGCTCCCAACCAATAACGACAATTTAATCTCACCCGCAGCACAATACATCTTTAACGGGATGAGACGTCTGTTTTCCCTTGGGAAAATCCTCAGCGCACAATCAGAACCACGCGGACCATCTTCATCCGGAACAGTTCCAGACCCATTGGAAATAATCCGTAGGTCGGATGCATCATTGTGTTCGGCTGCTGGAATGCCAGGACAGTATCATGCGCCAACTGCGTAAGAGTGTTGAACTACGAATCGAATGCATACTCGAATGTACATACTGTATACCATGCCAACCATGCCAACTGCAAAATCGTATTAGTACCAAAAATCAGAGATAATAACCACTTACACAACAACTATCAAGCCTCCCGTGTTCACAGTTGGTCTGCCCACATGGTTTTGCTGCCATAATAGGCTCCCTAATGACCCGCAGTTAAGTAGCCGTCACTGGACAATTTATAACCAATCAGCAGTTCGTATGTACAATGTCCGGGCTACTCTGGGCTACGCTATCGTACAAATAACACCCCATTTATCAAAGTAAGGATTTACTGGTGGGCAACGATAATATCCATCCTCTGGAACTTCTTCTTTGATACTGTGAATGATGAGCGTTGGTCAATCAACCAAGAAGCATCATAGAACGCTCTTGGTAGGCCTTCGATTGCTGTTCGAGAAGACTTTGATTTAGCGTTACGAAGACGCTTTGCAGGCTTGCTTCCGCGAGGAGTGAAGACTGCGGCACCCGTCAAACGCTGTTGGTCAATGATCTGCATCTCGTGAGTGAAATCAGCTCTCCATGGCATACTCTTCCGCCGAAAGACCTGAACGTCTCCATCTTCGTGCTCACTCTCGTCAGAGCTCATGCCATCTTTGCCAAGATTCTCCACAATACCCCGAAGATACTCCCACACTGCCTGATCATGCTTTCCCGTCGCAATCCTATCACTCAGCAGCGTCGCCGTGACTTTTTTTCGAGTCTCAAACTTCTAGTGGATAGCTCAATATGCTTCCATACTCTGAAAAAAAGTAACTCACCGTCGCCCTGCGAGTGAGGACCCTAGCGACCCGTAGTCGCTCATTTGTTTGATCCACGAGTCGATCTCCCACTTGTTGCGCGGTCTCACGAGTACCGTCGCTGAGGCTGAGAGGTTGAGCCCTTCTCCAACACTTGCGGCATTGACCGAATTTCAGTGTAATATCATCTCTGATAGATTGAGAAGATCGTATAGCCCATCCGTTTGCTAGTTGCATAGTTGCATACTGGGAACAAAGTAAATCAATGACATGTTGGTTCCACATGGAGTTGTGCGTGGTCGACATATCCCATTGCATTGCAAGTGGGTCAGGACCAGGGCCCGTTTCATGTGCGAAAGACAATATAGCTTCATGTGACGCTGACACATGAAGCATAAATTCTTCGTCTTTTGTGGCGTGGAATGCATTTTTGAACAACTCTCGGACATTTGCCTGATGTTTGCGTGAGCAGAGGTATTTGCTTTAAGTCATGACGAACCTTATTGTCTCGGCGCTGGGTATCCGTGAAATTTTCAACAGGGGGTTTAGGGCGTTTGCGTCTTGGGCAAGGTCCCCGGGAAGACGTTGTTTGAGGAGTCTGAAGAACCTTCGCAAGCGCCTCAGCAAGCATGCCTATGGTCGCATTGGTGATTGGGACGTCTCCTAGGAGTGAAGTCAGGGTGGGTCTACTGTCCGTCTGAGGTTCCTCGTCCGCGTCAGATTCGGAGCTGGAACCGGGAATCTATGATGCACGGTGTCAGCAAACAATGTGCATGTGAGTCATCGGCTTACTGGTGAAAACCCAACAATATTGGTACATGTTGCCACAGGTTTTTTGCCAACAAGATGCCGCCAGGCAGGTGCGAACGCAGGTGACAAAGCGCTGGCATGTCGAATTTGATTCTGTGAAATGGTAAGAACTCTGGAACACCAGTGATTCAATACGTACATCCAACGAATTAATTTTGGAACTATACTTGGCGTCCAAGCGGGTTAATTCAGATTCATTGTCGGCCAAAAGCCTATCTCTTGCCAAACGCATTTCGTGTTCAAATCGAGATTGTTTCTCGGCCAAGAAGCGTTCTATTTCAGCGCGGGCCTCTGTTTGGGCCTTTTGACGATCAAGTACCATATTGTTCTGTCAATGCAAGTCAGAATGTTTATATGACGGCAAAAGCATCCTACCTGAAGCTCTGCAACTTCTTTACGATGGTTCTCGTCCAAGGAGGCGAGGGCATTAGCACTGTCACGCTGAAGAAATTGATTCTGTTGTTGATGCTGTGCAATGGCTGACTGCATCTGTGATTCGCGGACGTTCGAAGTGACCTGAAGCGAGCTAAGTATGGGCGCAAGGGATGTGAGATTACATTTACCTGCGCGTGGCGCTTTCGAAGTAAAAGATCATGGTTGCTAAAATTTAGCTCGCGCACATCTTCACGCAACTTGGATGACCGATCGACTTCTTTGAGAAAGACCTTGTTGGGCTAAACATTTGTTAGCTATTTTATGGAGGCAAATTTGATGATCCCTACTGGCTGCTCGTCGTCATCTCTCGCCCTACGAGCAGACTGCCAAGGATTATCTAACTCCATTGCAGACTCCTCGTTAGAGGAAAGAGCCGGTTGCTGGTGGGTATGTGTGCGTTATTGCTGAGGGACGACAGTCATCGTGATCTATGCCAGCCAACATAGCATTTGCAGGCGGGTACGTATGTGTTGCGGCCGAACAAAGGTCGTGGAGGGGGTGCGACTCCACAACTTCAGGAACCGGATCGTCTGAAGAGAACAGGGACATCAGACGGGACATCTTGACAGGTTATTTTGCAATCAGCAACTTTTATCTTATCGGAAAGATGACTCACTCTTTGTGTAACCGAATGCGAATACGTCGACGATCTGGATCCTCAGACTTTAATCACATTCAAGCCGAATAAAACCCTGGTATCATGATAACATGCTTTATCAACGGCATTCTGACCGCTTCTGGCACAAAAGTATTGACTACGGCTTCCCAACTCCTTCTGGAATAAGGCAAGTATTATTATTTACGAGAATTGTTTTGTCGTGCCTTCGCAGGAAGTGTTTTTCAGTTGCATCTGAATTATGTCTCCTACTGGCCAACACCCATGATAGTCAGCCAATTCCGGAAATTGGGTCAGAGCCTAGAAAATAAGTTAATATCAAGCTGCTATAGTAACTGTACAAATACCTCTTTGTGAACCTCATGCAACGCAGCGGGGGTTTGAAGTTTCTTGCTCGTGTCAACGTCACAATACTTCTTGATTGACCGGTGAACGCACTCCTAATTTCAAGTGAGGACGAAGGAAAATATAAACCACTACAGTCTCACCTTGAGAGACTTGAAGCGGTTAACATCCCAGTTGAGCGCCTTCTCCAAGTTGTACCCACCACGACCAGGACGCCCCGCCTCACCCTCCGGTTTGAGGATTTTGGAGTCCTTGGAACTTAGAGAGGATAAGGAGGAATATATCGACACCTTCTCAGACTCGCCGTTCTCTGTCGCGAAAGATACTGATTTAACAACTTTGGGTGTAGGCGCGCGAGAAGGGACGGGTAACGTTCCACGAGATGTGGTCATGAAGATGCGGGAAGGAGTAAAGGTGCTTCCCCTGAGTGGAAGAGTAGAGAATGCCATCTCTTCCTGTTGGGAAATCAAGACGTGCGATAACGTAGCACAAAACATCTCCGTGTGATATGTCAATAACGGAAGGGCCTGGGGAGGACCTTCAGATTCATAAAAAGGAATGACGGGAGAGGAGAATTGAAGCATGACTGACTTGGAACTGACCAGAGCCGCAAGAAGATATTTGATGTAAAATAATGGATGACGGCAATGGCAATTTGGGTCTAGATCGGAAACCCAGGGTTGCCAAGTGGATGGCGTTTGTTGTGATATCCCTATATTAACCACAAGGTCTTAACGTTTACATCTAGCAATGCTTTTCCTTTCGAACGATTGCAAAGAATATCGCCTTGAAGGGCGCCTCGTTGGACACAAGAACGCAATTAATTGCCTAGCAGTCTCTCACAATGGAAATACGTTAGCAAGCGGGGGTACGTTGAATATTCAGATTGACATTCTACATACTCACCCAAGTACCAGGCTCAGACGGCATGAGGATCTGGGACCTCAAACGACGAGTACAGCTCCCAACTCCACGTCAAACACCAGCCATCCAAAATCCGGCCGATCCGGTGACTTGCGCGTGCTGGATAACACGCCAAGAAGCAACGCGCGAAACACTATGCTATGGCACAGGACTGGGCTTTATATGCATTTGGCAACAGCAAGGACAAGGCTTAGAAGACTTCAATGCAAAAGTGTCAAGGCGAATTGGAACGGGTAAAGAGATCATGTGTCTCACCTATGACCATACTGGGGACGACACTCGTATTGCAAGTGGAACACGCGACAAACGAGTTCAAGTATGGACATACGACTTCAAAGGACCATTGGTACCAGTCTTCAGCATTGAGCTCTCCACCACCATTCCGCGTAGTGTCAACTTCAATCGAACAGCAAGTAGAAACTTGCTTGTATTCGGAATGTATGACGGCGAGATGTAGGTGCACGTCCATACATTATCAGTACATGTCCAATGTTATTTCAGACATACGCTTCGGGGCTCAGACGGCGTTGTCATCGCTACAAACAAGGCTGGACCGATGATGTGAGTGATATCATCAGGCAAGTCAAAAATTACTTACTGATCTACCCAAGCGGGCACGCTGTTGTGGATGCCCCTCAAACACTGTTCCTAATCGACAACGTGATGAACGGATTTAGCTTGCATCGATTAGAAGATGGAGCATGCATCCGTACCTACAATACCAACCCAACCAAGACATTCCCGAAGCAGGTCGTTTTTGGTGAACAGGCTACCCTAATCGTTGGAGGCAGTGACGCAGGAACTATTCATATTTTTGACAAGAATGAAGGTACCCTTAGGCAAGTATTGCAACATGCAGACAGGGGGCGAGCGCAAACTGTAACGGTGAGGCATTTTCATCAACTAATGGAATGTGAGTCTGACAGATACAAGACGTATGACAGCGTGCACCATAGCCTGATTTTTGGAGCAACATCTACCAATGACGCAGAACCGACCATCTCCATCTGGTGTCGCAAACGTGCGACATTGCCAAGCAACCGTCCACTTGGGTCAGCGATCAAGAATTTCATGCGGGGAGTACTCCAGCTGGCTATCGCAATGGTGATAATAGCATATGTCATTAATATAGTACGTCATAATATGGGATGCGAAGCACTCACTAATCAGAATGCAGTGGATTGGTCAAACGTCGGGGATCACATTGCTGGGAAATGTCTGGCGGGAGTATTCAAAGTTGGGGGCTCGAACGAGTGACTTGACGAATGCTGACATCCGTTCCTTGGTAGAACAATATATTGAGGCGCAGAGAAGTGAAGAACTGGAGCGATCGCGAAGCTCGGGAATGAATCACAGGCATGGTGGACGAGCAAAGCTGCAAGAAGAGCGACATGCGGTCATTCTGCTCGGCAATTAACGTTAGATACTATTTAAATATCAAGTGCATGCTTACCTGTCCAAATTTTGGGCGGAAAGCGGGCGTCCAACACAGACGCGCTGCGAGAAGAGCGACATGCGGTCATTCTCTGACCGGCAATTAACATTTGATACCATTTAAATATATCAAGTGCATGCTTACCTGTCAAAATTTTGGGCGGAAAGCGGGCGTCCAACATAGACGCGCTGCAAGAAGAGCGACATGCGGTCATTCTGACTGGCAATTAACGTCAGACCTTTGAGCGGCGGAATGCGAGTGTCCATCACAGACGCGCTACAGCTGCATACATTGATGCGAAATTAATACACTACTCTACAATACATTGCGATACAAACTCTACACTATCTACACTACGAACATAGCGAAGCTTGGCATGGAAGTCGGAAAGAAAGCCAGTTCACTGAATGAACGCCTGCTATATAGTGAACGCCTTGCTACATAATTACATAATCAAACTCCGCCAGAAATTCGAGTGGCCATTTTGCGCCCACTGCCAGACCGGCATCGCCCGCTGAGTTTCAATCTATAGTCATTCTGTATATCATGGCTTCTGTCTACCTTAAGTGGTTTTCTTTTCCGATTCCCATACATTGATAGCGACAGTACTTGTACAGAATATTATTATAGTAGTAGTGGACCTAACAATACTTAGAACAAAAAAACGCTATGGTCCACCTCCCGCATAATAGACAATTCGCTGTGTCCACTGTGGCCGCTGTGGTCCACACTGCAGTCGTTCACTATAAATACTGGTCTCGCGCCTTCATGGTTTTCTTTCCGCTACAACTACCTCGATACGACAGTATTACTAGTCTTTACGTAGACTTAGCTATTGAATCTATCAAATCTAGTATGTGTGATGTTCCAATTCGCGTTATCATAATGCTGAACCTATTCTATAGACTACAGAAACCATGGCCAAACGTGCCGCATCCAATGATGGTGCACCTACCTCGAAGCGTATCAGAATTGATGACGGTGAGTAGCAACACGTTATCGCCCTATAGATTTATTCATGAGCGATTCATAGGGAATCAGACAATACCGACAACACCACTAGCGGATAAGCATGCATGGGCGATTTTAGAGCAATTCCTTACCACGGACATGACGTACCCTCAGATGGAAGACGCTCTACTATCGTACCTCGGCGATCAATATTCCGCAGATGATTGGAAGGAATCCCGAGACGCGTTATTTTCGGGTGACGGTGATGACGAGCTTGCCTTGGCAAACCTACGTGCTGTTAAGGCAAAGCACATACATCCAGCCTTATCCGCTCCCAAGGATTCTTCCATGGCCGACAGGCGATCGACCAGTGCGCGCATTCAAAGTTCACGTAGACGAGCCAAAGTAAGCGAAAGTATTTGATTATATTATTTTCACATGCTAAACAGCCACTGTATCAGTCGAAAAATCCCTACCTCGATCTGGCTGCTGCAGACGACGACGACGACGAGGAGGAGGAGGAGGAGGAGGAGGAGGAGGAGGAAGAGGAGGAAGAGAACCACAACAAACCCTCGGAGTCCTGGAAGGTTACCTCCTTGCCAGGACTATCATCGGCCGCCAGGTTTACTGCAGCTATCGACGAAATCACGAATCGATTCGAAGGCACACAACCTAGCCCATCACAAGATCGTCAGACTATTCCCACCTCGATATCTGGCCTCATCCCTTTAGCTGGATTGCAGGACGGGAGGATGTATCTTCTCCATGTCCAACGTAAGTCTTTCTATCGATGTCATATCATTCGTAACTCATCAATTACAGGAAATGTCACAGATTATATCGCTGCACACCTTCGGAGGAAAAAATTTGCCGTCAAGGTGTCAGCTTGGATAGCTGGCCAGCTGTATGTGGTGGCAGACAGCCCCAAAACCATCGCAGATTCGCTTCCTTTCTCGCTCTACCTCGCCGTGAAACAATATCTCGTCATAACGGATGAGGAACGTGAAATGGTCGAGCGTTCTTGCAGCAAGCTTCCCATTCCAGCTTGGGTGAGGATCAAGCATGGCAAGTATAAGGGCGACATAGCCCAAGTCTTCGATTCGGATTTGCCGAATGATTTGGTTGCGGTCTTGGTTCCCCTACGAGATTTCCCATACCCCATGTCCCGAGGATCTCGGTGTCTACTCGACCGATCCCGCCTTCCGAACGGGGACGCGGTCTCCAACATCTATCGCGATGACGAAGTTATAGGCTGCAAGTACAAAGGAGAGAGATACTACATGGGCCTCCTACTTCGCAACTTCCACCGCGATCGCCTAGAACGTGTCGTCTGCCCTCACGTTAACGACATTGAACTCCATTTGCGATCCGGATGGGACAAGTCATTCCTCAAGAGCACTGTTGTTGCGTTTTCGATGCAGTTCTTGCACGCAGGCGATTGGGCCAAGATCGTCAAAGGAGATCTTAGTTCAGAAGTCGGGATGGTCACCTCAACCGACCATACTGTCGGTTCTGCCACCTTGGATTTGAGCTTGAGTGGACACCGAAAGGAAGTAGAATGTCGATTGCAGGACATAGAACGCGTGTTTCGGATCGGCGACACGGTTCGAGTTGTAGCAGGTCCATACTTCGGTGTGGAGGGGCACATTATTGAAATGGTAGATGATATATTTCGTCTTTGTCAAGATGTCTCAAAGGAAGAGGTGAGGGTCTATTTTCAATTCAGATTTGGCGAAATCATCTAATATAATGCATCATGGCAGGTGGAAGTTTCAAAGTACTATCTGGACCAGCGCCCTCTGACTCACACGCGGCAAGAACGACCACCAACGCAGCAACTTTTTACACCTCCCGCTGATGTTGAATCAATTCAAATAGGGGATTGTGTAGAAGTACTTGTGGGGGAGCATATAGGCAAGTGTGGCATCGTGCGTTGGCTGCCCAAGGGAGGAGGAACTCTGTGGTTCCAGGACGGAACATTGTACATTCCGGTTCCCATTGCAGTAGTTCGGCGGACACACCTCCCACACCTTCAGACATTACAGTTCACGAAAGACAAGGGCTATGATGTCAAACCTGGAGACATTGTAAGAGTCGCCCGTGGGCCAGAATATCAGACGAAAGGGATCGTGCGAAGCGTCGACTTTCCGAATGCTCGTTTGACCCTACTCTCTGACATCGATCATTCACTCGTCAGTAATATCTTCCTCAACCTATGTATATCTATGAATAACTGACTTCTGGCAGGTTGATGTTCCCATCTCTTTCGCGATGAAAATACACAACGCCAGCCTGGATTCCTTCAAACAGGACATCGGCCAAGAAGTATTCATCATTGGGGGTGACCGTAAGGGTTACCGAGCTACGCTCTACAGCCTCGCCGTAGAGAAATGTACACTTGCTGTGCATGGGCAGCAACGCACTACAATCCCACTCCAGAATGTTGCCACAAGGTAAGCAGCACGCGTATTTTCACAGCGGACTAATTGCTCATATGTGTGTTTAGGTACGGAAGGAGACTAAACGGTACGATGCTCGAAGGAATAGACATGTTGTCTTTCTGTGAGATGCGGAGAAAATCGTACCTAGCCCCACAACCTCGAAGCGTCACCCCCCCACCTGAGAAGGCTCACTCTAGCTCATCGGTTGCAATTGCAGCTCCTGGCACGTCCTCATCCGCCTGGACCAACTGGACCACCAGCCCCGATGATCAGGCTAGCAGTCCTTTGCCCAGCATTAATCCCAGCACTTTGACTGCCGATCCGAATCCCTGGACTGTCGATACTGGCGACACACTAGATAACATTGATTCTCGATCGGAGAAACTCGAAGAGGGTGAGTCCACCCGGGGAGCCATCCATAACATTTTGCTTATTTTATCGTAGGCCCGCTAGCTTGGCTAATGAAAAAGGAATTTTCCTCCAAGCTCACCACGTATCACGTGATGTTAAAAGTCTCGCCCTCCTTTATGAGAGGCAGGCTACACAATCGATTTGTGTCAACCGCTTGCCCTGATCCCTTCCTCGGTCTGAATGGACCCGCCCCCGAGGGCTGTGTTGCAGTGTTCTGTTCATCGAACGGTGCAGGCGCCGCCATTCAGCACTATCACATACCGATCACAGATCTAAGCCGAGCTCCTCCTCGCAAAAAAAATCAAGAGTGTATTGTTCTAGATGGGAGTCATCGCGGTTCCATCTCTACTATAGCTAAGTGCAACCTTAAGAAGAACACCGTGGATATTGCAGTTACTCCTTCTACCTTGGTAACTTTACGTTTTGATCAGATCTGTCTTGTGGAGAAGTCACGCGCTACTATGTGATACCATTATACCATTACCACTACCTTGCCGTTCAATACCATTACCATTACGAAAGCACCCTGCGCGACGAATACCTGATGACTGCTCACCGAGCGCCCACCGAGCGCCCAATGAATGCGCACTAAGATTCCCCATTGCTTAAATTTCGCATTTTCTCAAACTCATTTGAACGTAAGGTAAATTTAAAATTTTCCGGCGTGGCAACACGTCCGTTATTATATAATATTGTGTGGAACATTTTTCTGCAGCTCAAAATTTCGCATTTATCTTTGGACGAACAAGTTAACATTTAAACCAATATTTTTCGAAAAGTGAAAATTTTCGAGTTTTTCATGCATTTAAATAGTTCAAAATTGGTATCAAAATGTGTTATTTGTGCTTTGTCATTCGAAATTTGCCATTAATCCAGTGATAAAATTCAATGTACGAATGACTAATTTGTCATTCTCATTTCAATCAAAATCTTGCCTAAGGGAAAACTCTGAAACCGCCGGTGTGTCAACACGTGAGCCGTCCATCATGTGACATTCACTCACGGACAAGTTCCTCGACGTTCAAACGTTTATATCTCGAGGCAATCTCAGGTGTCCTGGCCAAATTGAAACTTTACCTCAACAGAATTGAAGTCTGTTTTCTCTTGGACTGCGCGGGTTCGAAACCTGCTGACAAGGTTTTTTCTCTCGGAACACATCTTGACATTCACTCATGGATGGTTCCGTCGGAGGTTCATCTCAACTCTCTTAGCCAAGTGGTTAGTAACAGAATCAAAATCTGTTTCTCTTGGACTGCGTAGGTTGGAAACCTGCCGACAACAAGTTTTTTTTTCTATCTATCAGAACACCTTGACATTCACCCACGGATGATTTCTGTGAGGCTCATCTCAACTGGTCTTAGCCAAGTGGTTAGCACAATAGAATCAAAATCTGTTTCTCTTGGCTGTGCACAGTCTGCAGGTTCGAAATCTGAACGACAAGTTTTTTTTTGTCAGAACACACCTTCACATTGACTCGTGGATGGTTTCCTCGGAGGTCCACCTAACTGTTCTTAACCAAGTGGTTACCACAACAGAGTCAAAATCTGTTTCTCTTGGAGTTGGTTCGAAACCTGCTGTCAACATTTTTGCGGTGTATAGATCTTCAGAGGTCCATTTAACCAGGTCCAGTCATTGCGCCGAAACCTCCTTTTTGTGTGATAGTCTGTCCATGAAAAGGAACTTCACGCCTCGCGGGGGTCGTCTCAGAAATATAAGATATATCCTCGAGGTGCGTACGTGCCAACCCGGATTCTCGACAGACTGACCAAAACTGCCGGGATTCACCATAATCGAAAAATGCTTGCAAGCTCAGGAAAATGATGTAACCTCCCCACCTTTAGCTTTGTAGTCATTCTCGGTTGCATTGGAAGAGCCAGCGACCGAAGGGGTGTCCATCGATGAGGCTTCAGCGAGGCTGGAATGATTGAAAGTGGCAGGCCGGGCCATGCCATCGTTCTGATGTGTGTGGTTTGCGTGCGCTCCTGTTTTGTGTCGCCGAGGCGGAACCATTTTTTTTACTTTCGATTGCGGCAGAAAGACCTGGGCACCGGACAGAGATGCCAACAGAGAGGTCAACGCGAAACTCTAGAACACCCCATAACGGAAAGCTCAAGACACCATGCAGGAGTGGTCCACCGAGGCATGCATAACGGAAAACTTAAAAAGGGGCTCAGCGAGAACATTTCTAATATAGACCTTGCAAAACGTCCGAGTCTGCGATCGGGAATTGTACCAACCATTAACCGTGCCAATGCTGTCATGTTTATGCTTGCGGAATTATGCGGATGATTTAAAAGTAGAGGCCTTGCAAAACGCAACAAAGGCAACAGGTTACAAGATGGCACGAAGATATGGTAGTGATAACGGACCGCACAAACAAAAACAACCGAATTATAGATTGAAAGAGCACAAAACGTGTCGGGACTGAAGGCACAGCCAACAATGACTAGGCAGGACTAGGCACGAGATCAAGTTCGAGTCGATTTCAGAAAAGAACAAACACTGTAAATCCTTTAAATCAGTTCCACTGGAAGGCATACCTATTTATGTCAGAAGCTTTCATTCTTGACCGCCCAATTTCTGTCCTGTGAGCGTCTCCACGTGCTGCATATTTATCCATTCTTATCTCGTCAAAAGCTGTTTCTTGCCGCCTTCCCCTCAACTCATGTTTAAGCAGCTAGCAGGGTTTTTGCTCCCCACGGAGGAAGTCGAAAAATGGGCCACACGTATCAATCCAGATTGGCGAACTAAATGCCCGGATCGTATCATGGCTGGGTTCGTTTGCGTGAATCAGAAAGTCATTCGCGACCATGTTACAACCTTCGATGGCGGGCCATACCTCTACCTCACTGATGCATCATCTAACTCTCAGGACGAGGTGATCATCATCTACGTCACGCAGGGGTACCATTCAAGCAGAAAGGTGAACTTTGAGAGAGGTGAAATAGAGTGTCGAGCTTGGGATTATCTGAAGAAGGAAGATGTGGACGTTACCAGACTGCGCTTTGTGAGCATCATGGGTGTTCAAGATGACTTGATTTACCGCCGCGTCGCCTACCGCCGAAGGACGACCGGTGTCGCTGAAGGCCAACTCAAACGTCTCGTAGTTACGTGACATCACTGACACCCCGGTCAGGCTGATATCAGCATCCGATCGTGGTCCTTGCACCGGTAATTGACCAGTACTGATGATGTTATCAGTACCCAGCTTTTTTAATGATGAACTTTCTCATATGTGGAAGAGCCCGTGGGATCCTCTCATGCCCTGTAAGTTGTAGACCCCCCTGGGTTTCGACAAGGACAGTGAGACTAGTATTGGCGAGGACAGCTCGATCGCCGCTAATTTCACGTGAGGGTGAGAAGCAGTTTCACAGACGAGAGCTGATTAACGGCTGAGTGGAAAATGCCAGTGGGAAGTCTCGTCGAATCACGTCTTTCTTGGGACTTGCGAAAGACACGCATGGCGTTTCTAAGGCAGATACCACCCCCACGCGCTGTTAAAATTCTCGATTATCCTAGGTGCGCCGTACCGTGCAAATGAGGCAGCAAAAATAAGCATCAAGTTGGCTTAGGATATTCTTACCGCTGGAAAAGTTCTCCCACTCGGATCAGATAAAAATACCATGAAGCAGCTTCAAAGGATATTGAAAACCCATGTCAAAATCGGCAGTGGATAAAAAAAGACCACCCAACTGACGTTGGAAACGGAGGGTACTTATGTGGTATAGGAGGCACATGAGTATTGCGCTTTTGATGGCCTACGATCTGGGAATAGTTCAATAAAGCCGCTTGTCAACGACACGATCTGATTTGACTTACATTGACAGCTAATCTGTATAGGCCCAGTATCAGCGCCGGCAGTACAAACGGGAAACGATAGCAGAGACGGCAAGCCTTTTGCAAGATAAGACGTCAAGCGTGTGAAGTCGAAGTGGTCGAAGACTCGGACTCGGACAGGGTTCCGATATGAACGACGCGGCCCCTTCATCTACGTAGAAGTGCACGGGCCTCTGTAACGTGGTATTCATCCTCAGGATGAGGACGGAACTGTTGATGAACGGCCGGTACTACCGTAGCTAGGCGAAGTTTGATACTTGGTAGTATGCTTCGGAAAAAGCATTACATACAGCTAGCGCTGAGCGCTGAGGAGCGGGACCCCCTGGTGTGATTGTCGCCAAAAAAGGAAGGTGCTGTAGATTGAATACCACCAAAGAGCGCTGCTTTCATGTGGGACTTGTGGGGACTTTCACGCGTCGACTACTCACCTTTGCAACCACTTACACCACCACCACCACCAACATAGAGTCATGCCCCGCGCAATCATATCTCCTTCAGTCCTTGCCTCTGACTTCGGGCAGCTCAGTGCGGAATGCAAGAGAATGATTAAAGGCGGAGCGGAATGGCTGCACATGGGTACGTTTACCGACAAGTGAAGCTTTAGTGAGACAGTCCTCATCGCTACCTCACCTTGTGCAGACGTCATGGACGGGTAAGAAATGAGATTAAATACTCTTATCCGATGTCAATTTGTCCCAATCCAGCCACTTCGTGCCCAATATCTCGATGGGTTAGCTCACCGTCACGCTCGTTTGCTTGCGAATGGTTCTCACATGCATGCAGGTGCACCAATTCTGTCTTGCGTCTATAAAGGCGTCCCGGGCATATTCATGGATTGCCATATGATGGTTGCACAGCCCGAGAAAGTAAGCACATCTTATCAAACTTGATCGACATGGCAGTAACCGATATCGGCATCTGCCTCAGTGGGTTAACGACATTGCAGACGCAGGAGGCTCGCTGTATTGTTTCCATATCGAGGCCACGTGTGAGTAATCTCGCCTCCTATCTTCTCCTGATGACCTTAGCGCCTTGCGCAGCCGATGCTATTTCACTTATCAACGCCATACATGCGCGGAACATGAAAGCAGGGGTGGCTATTTCCCCGGACACGCCATCCACGGCCATCACAGATGAAATAGGCGCAGCAGCGGATATGCTCTTGGTTATGACCGTTTACCCTGGTGCGTCGCATTATCGATGTTTTGATAGGTCACCTCACGTGGCATAGGACGCGGTGGTCAAAAATTCATCGAGTGGTGTGTACCGAAGGTTGCGGAACTGCGCGCACGCTTCCCAGAAAAGGACATCGAGGTCGATGGCGGTGTTGGACCCAAGACAATCGATATCTGTGCCGATGCAGGTCAGTGCTGCTAAGGAATCCCCTAGACGATCGATTGACTGGTCCGCAGGCAGCAACGTCATCGTGGCAGGAACTGCCATTTTCAATGCGCCAAACCCGGAGGACGTCATCACTTCACTGAAAGCTACCGTTAATACCGCTCAAGCGAGGTTCTCGAAGTAGATAGTAAAGGTATTAAACTGCTGATCGCACAATATGTATTGAGTAATTAGACTTTACGGATTCATGTCCATTGAGGCAGCACAATCTATGTTATTAAAGTAGACTAAGATTGGTCCTAGCATGGCACTATGGCCTGAACCAGAAAGGCAGTAAGCAAACTGCTTGACATGTCCACGAAAAGATCGGCAAATGGTAAAGGTATGGACAGTGAAAGGACCGGGATCAGAAGGCTAGGTATCCAAACAACTTGTCGTATTGATGTCCGAGTCTGAACCAAACAATAACAAAGGTTGCAGTTGCATTTATGATATGGGATCGTTTCAGATAATGCGTTTGATATTGATTATAAGATTGCGGGACCATGGTCGACGGAAAGCCGCAAGGGCGGAAGTGATTCAAGGTCACCATTGAAGCCATTCGCCGTACATGTTTGGCCTCTCTCCACGAATGTAAGACTCGAACGTTCTCTTGAGGACAGTAGCCCAGTCAAGATCGCGTTTATCATCAGCGACCCGATCAGTGGCATCCTCTGGATCAATATCGGGTTCTGCCGCTGCACGGGCAGCCCTCTCGCCAGCTGAAAACCTGGGGCCTAGGTCAGGCCAGTTGCGAGATGCATCGAATGGCTTCCACCTGAGTCATGATTAAGCACGGTATGTCACACAGAAGGATAGCCTACTCACCAGAAGTTATGGAAGTGATAAGAGAAAGCACCTTGGAAGAAGCCTTCAAACCCTAGTGCTTGAGGAGCAGCACTGGTTTGTGCAGGTGTGTCAAAGAAGTCCGAGAACCTATGAGAAATGGATGAGTAATCTACGACATGAGAACACGAAACTGCATACGTACTCTTGGAAGTATGGTTGAGGCGGTCTTTCGCGTTGATAGTACTCGGTGTTGAGCCACGCAGAGTCAAACAGGGCGTCAGGTAGTCGTAGCAAAAGACCCTCCAAGTATGCGTCTTTGGTATAACGAGATACCGTCATAGGGTGGAAGTCGAGGCCGTTCTTCAGAGCAGTGCGGAACAAGAATGACCCAAGGGCAGAGTTCTTGTTCATGCGCAGAACGGCAGTATTGTATTTCTCCAGCCGCGACCACCTATACGCAAACGCGCCCTTCCAACCCCAAAGTTCCTCCCAGTCCCGCAAGAAGATGGTGTCTGCATCAAGGTAGATACCACCGAACCGATGACAGAGGACAAATCGCGCCATGTCAGAGAGGATAACTGAGAGGCGGTCATATGAAGACGAAGATTTCGAACCAGTACGGTTAAGCATATCATCTTCATCCGACTTGTTCTCACCAGTAGACAAAGGCTTTGCAGAAGGGTCGGCATCGGTGCTGTTGGTCGAATCCTCTATAGCACCAGTACTGGTGGCCTCAGCACTTTTCGACTGTGACTTCTCGGCGGGCACACTGACGATGTGTCCTCCTGAGTTGAAGAGAGTCTCTCTTAACTCACGCCACTCGTCCTTAAGTTCTGGGATACCGTCAAGTTGGTCTGTCGTATTCCAGAGTTTGAATTTGATAACGTCCTTGAAGCGATGATGTAAGAAAGGGGCTGCCCAGGGATTGGTCTTGAGCCCTTCATACATGTCGCTCAAAGCGGAAGGGTTGGGGACAGACGCTGCAGGACCAGGGTTGATCCACATCCAGAATTCAGGGCGGCAAACATTAAGAGTGTCGTCATCCTTCAGATGCAGACCGACATTCTGCGTGAAGAGGAAGGAGAGCAAAGCGAGATATGGCTTGTCGGTGAATGGGCCAGTCCAGAACATGTGGAAGAGACGTGGGTTTTCAGGGTCGCAAGGTGCCGGAAGACTTGAATAAGGTGTATGTTGCAAAGGGGTACGGAGAGGTAACTGTGTCTCCCAGTCTACCCCTACCTTCTTTCTTAAACCTGCGTTAGGATCCGTCTCTCCACCACCTGAAGCTAGTGGACGGGGTGGAGCAATGGGATTGGCCATAGGGATGGAATCCGTGAAGGGGTCTGTGAAGTTCTCCTTTTCTTGTTCCATGTAGATGTATTTCCATTCGTCCATTTCGCCTCGCCTGAGTCTCTTGCCATTGTCGAGGCCTGCACCTATACGCAAAACTTCGAGGCAGTCACGTACATACTTTGGAAACATTAGTGGGTGAAAAAAAAGGGAAGCAGAATGCGTACTTTGCCCTGTGAGAAGTCACAATGATCCATAATGGTGTCTAGGTCAGCGACGCTGCCCGGTACAGGACGAGGTGGATATGCAATATTGGGGGGCATGCTTTGTACATCGAGATAAACGCGTCGTGGTCCATCTCCACGCGTGGTTGTAGCTACAGGGCCTGGAGGAGGCCTGAATCGTGAAGGAATCGTTGGAACTTTTCGTGGAGGAAGAGCAGGGTTGAGTGGTGGAGTGCTGAGTCCGACCTGCTCGGGTACTAAGAGAATTTATGATCAACACGTATGATTACGACAGCAATAGAGATGAGGCGCACTCTTTGCATTACTTGGATAATGGCCGCTATCTATTTCCCATTTCCAAATTCGCTGCAAATCTTCTCGCCCAAAGACAAGGGTAGAAGACTCCCCAAAGTTGGTAGTCCACTGTTTTTCCTCTGCGCCGAACCGACGCGCAAAGGAACATACTGTGACAATGGAAGCAATCAAGACTACGCAGAGCAGTATAGGCCCTCGTCGTCGTCCGAAACGCGAGATACTGATCTGGCGGACACGATTGGGATTTGGCATGATTAAACGAAGGCGACGTGAGTGTACGCCGGGGATTGGGACTGATACTGGGACTGTCCAGGACATTGAACGGGAATGTCGATGCATTTTCTCGCTTACAGCGGAAGAATAAGTTGGAAGAGAGTTTGTTAAACGACTCTTGTCTAGAAAGCCATTCCCGCGTTGGGGAGTAAAATAATTAGAAGACGCCATTTCGTCCAGTAAACGGCGAATTCACGACGCTCGTGAGGACGAGCAACTTTTAAGAATATTGATGTAGCAGAGAAGCGTAGGGATCCGTGGGAATTTATCATCTCTGCTGTTAACGGGCATAGCTAAATGGGTGTGAGACTTCTAGGGCCGAAGGCGATACCAGCAATATTTAGGCTGGCACTGGCACGGGCTGTTCAGCATCATCCGCAGCCTCAGCGCCAGCAATGACAAAAATAATCACCACAGCATATGCATTCAGCTCTCCACTATTTTTCGATACACAACAGCATTTTGAGCTAACTTATCATTAAATTACACGTCTTTTGATAGCATCTGTCCAAAGTTCGCGCCAAATAGATCCGCATTGAAAATATCTTTCTGTTTAGATCGTCACCACCGCAACCATTCACCATACATATTTGGTCTTTCTCCACGGATGTAGGCCTCAAACGTTCGCTTCAGCACAGTCGCCCAGTCCAAATCACGCTTGTCATCGGTTATTTTGTTGCTCCAATCATCAGGATCTGCATGAGGGTTGGCAGCAGCACGCGCTGCCCTTTCACCACCTGCAAATTTAGGCCCCAAGTCCGGCCAGTTCCTCGCAAGATCGAATGGCTTCCACCTTTCACAAAGATATCAACAAGGGTGTAATACGAAAAACGAAATATACTCACCAGAAGTTATGAAAGTGATATGAGAATGCTCCCCTGAAGAACCCTTCAAATCCGGTGGCCTGCGGTGCAGCACTCTGCACTTCTGGAGTGTCAAAGAAATCAGCGAAGCTACGTGGTGGATCATCAGCAAATTGCAACCAGAATTATTTTCAGGAACATACCCGGCGAAAAAGGGGTACGGTGGCCTTTCCATTTGATAGCCTTCCGTGTTTAGCCACGCTGGGTCGAATAGCGCATCAGGAACACGTAACAAAAGGTTCTCCAGGTGCGCCTCTTTAAGGTACTTAGAGACAGCGACAGGATGAAAGTCGAAACCGTTCTTCAATGCGGTACGGAAGAGGAAAGAACCAAGGGCAGGAACCCTTGTTGAGATGGAGTACAGCAGTGTTGTAGTCTTCGTGATAGGACCACCGGTAGGCAAACGCGCCTTTCCATCCCCAAAGCTCCTCCCAGTCCCTCAAGAAGATGGTATCAGCATCTAGGTAGATCCCTCCATAGCGATGAGTGACGATAAAACGTGCCATGTCAGACAAAATCACGGAAAGCCTGTCATAAGTCGCTTCCGATTTCGAACCAAGGCGATGAACCATGTCACCGGTTTTAGATAAGGTAGCATTAGAGCTCCCTGCAGGTTGCTCGGCAGGTACGCTCACAGTTACACCTCCTGAATTGAAGAGAGTGTCCATTTTCCTCCACTCGTCTCTCAGTTCAAGGTTGCTATCAAGTTGTTCCGTCGTGTTCCAGAGTCTGAATTTGATAACATTCTTGAAACGCGGATGAAGGAAAGGTGCTGCCCATGGGTTCGTCTTCAGTGCGTCGTACATATCTGTGAGCGCGGTGGGATTGGGAACGGCCGCTGCAGGACCAGGATTAATCCACAGCCAGATCTGTGGACGACAAACGTCAAGCTCTTGCCCCGGTTCAAGATGGAGGCCAAGATTCTGAGTGAAAAGAAAGGATGACAGCGCGACATATGGTTTCTCGTTGAATGGACCTGCCCAAAACATATGGAACAGGCGGAGATTTTCAGGATCACAAGCAGTCGAACGGTTTGAACCCACGCTTGGCTGCTCGGGGGGTGGGAGCTCTAGTGGACGCTCCCACTGAACGTTCCTCTTCTTCATCAATCCCGCATTGGAGTTTTGGCGTCCAGTGGGGTATGGTCCAGCAGGCGCTATAGGTGCAGCCTGCGTAGCGCGGGGAAAACTTTCTTCTTCTAGTCGATCCTCTTCCATAAAAGCGTATTTCCACTCATCCACTGATCCTCGTCGAAGTCTTCGGCCATTATCCAAACCAGCTGAGACGCGCAAAAATTCCAAGCAATCGCGGACATACTACGGAACAACGTAAACATGTGCGTAAGATCTTCGCGAATGACACACCTTGCCCTCTGAAAAATTACATTGCTCTAGAATGATATCTAAATCTGCAATGCTGCCAGGGGATCGGTCTAGGCGGGTATGCAGCGCCGACAGACTGCTTCTGATTTTCAAGATAAGTCCTACGGGGACCAACTCCCCGTGTAATGGTGGTTACTGGCCCTGGCGGGGGGCGTAAAGGGTGAAATGAGTGTGTGTGCCTTTGCTGGAGGCAAGGCTGGATTCAAAATAGCGGAGGTGAAACCAATCTGCTCGGGTACTCAAAGCAAGTCAGCCCCATCTGGCATAAGAGCCGAAAGCACGTTGTCGCTTACTCTTCCCATTGCTGGGGTAATGTCCGCTCTCGATTTCCCACTTCCAAATGCGTTGCAAATTCTCTCTGCCAAACACGAGGGTTGAATCCCTGAACGGAGGTGTCCAGTGTGACTCTTCAGTACCCAACAACATGAGGATGATCACGGCAATGGCAAAGACTACGGTAAGGAAAGCAACACATCGACAGATGAAACCTCTTCGTCGACCGACTCGAGCTAGTCTGAAGCGAGGCCCGGGGCTCAGGGATTCGAGACGTATTCGGCGCGTTGAACCTGTCATAGGCACGAGCCATTGGCTACCACTGGACTGGAGATGCAATTTTTCGCGAACAGCAGAGGAATAAGAAGGAAGATGAGGATCATAGAATGGTCGGTCGCGAGTAGTATCACGCTGAAATCCAGGGAAATAACGAGTTGCCATCGCGTTCAGGCAGTGATTTTGAGTTTTGTGAAATAGTCGAGGAAGAAATGAAGGAAGGATGAGAACTTCGGGCCACAGGCGTCCGTGTCCGAGCCAGTACGTCAATACTTACTATGATAGTGGAGTAAAGGAAGTGAGCATCAGGTCATCGCGTACAAAAAACCTGCAAGGAAGATATTTTACCGGTATCAGTGACGGCCTGCGATGTATGGACCGCTCTATGGGAAAGTTGACATCATACCACGAAGATGCGCAGTTGATAGAGACATGAATAGAGTACCGTGAGTAGCTGAGTCGGCGGATGTAAATCGATGAGCCGAGTCAACGTCAAATGCCAGAATGTACATTGTTATATGCATCATAACCCACACGCTACAGTATGTTTACAACAAAGTCTAAGGTCTCAACTTCAATCATCTAGCTAGTTTGCTCCCAGGGACTGCAACTCAAAATCAGCAGGGTCAGTAGGAACCGACAAGATGCGCATGGTGTTGGTATGGCCTAGACCTCCCTTCCAGCCTTGCACAGCGATGACGGTAGTTCCCGTCTTGATGATGTTCAACGCAAGCGCGTTCTTCAAGCCAAACCGGATACGGTTGTCAACCTGGATAGAATGTCAGTTTCAGTTCAAACCCAATCAAACACGGGCGCATGCTTACATCTTTCTGCCACTGACTCTCATGAACTCCACGCGGCTCAGGGTACCAGAATGGATAACATCCACGGTGGAGATGGATCTGGCGCGCAGTCTGCTCGTTCCGAGTGACTTGAAAAGGCGGTTGTGTTAAATATGTAGATGGTAATCAAAGGACACTTACCTGTGATGATGGGCACTCTCGGGCGGTATTTGGAGATCAGACGAGCAGTGTTTCCGCTTGTGGACAGTACAATGATGGCGCTCGCATTTTGCTCCGAAGCAGCAGCGACCGCAGCAATCGCCACAGTCTCCACAGTCTCGGTGGGACGAGGCTGGATGCCTCGCAACTCGTCGTACAGAGGTGGGTAGCAAATCGCTGCCTCGGCCAGCAAACATGTCTCAGCCATCATGAGAACTTCACATAGCGTCAGCCTCGTCATAACCATCATACGAAAAACACTCACCAGATTCTACGGGATAATTCCCCTTTGCAGTTTCTCCGGACAACATGACGCAATCGGAACCATCAAGGACAGCATTGGCTACGTCACTGATTTCGGCACGAGTGGGCCTGGGGTTGTACTGTACGATCTGAGCAATGCTCATAGGGAAATAGGTCGATTAACACATACCGTCATTGACTATAAGTAGCGTGTATTCAGCGAACGTACTATCGCACGACGAGCGATCTACGTACCTCGAGCATCTGGGTTGCCACAATGACTGGCTTCCCAGCGATGTTGCACTTCGCAATCATCATCTTTTGTGCCAAGAAGACTTGGCTTGCGGGGATCTCGATACCGAGGTCACCACGAGCAACCATAACACCATCAGTTTCGCGCAAGATCTCGTCAAAGTTTTCAACACCCTGCTCGTTCTCGATCTTCACGATGATTTTGATGTTCGCACCATCTGGCCCCAGAACTGTACGAATGTCTTTGACATCCTGGCCGCGGCGGATAAATGACGCGAAGATCATGTCAACACCGTTCTTGACACCAAAAAGCAGGTCCTTTTTGTCCTTCTCCGAGAGAGCAGGAAGGTCGACATCGGTCTTTGGAAGGTTTACACCCTTGCGAGAAGAGAGAGTCCCATTGTTCAGGGCACGTACGCGAACGCTGGAGCCCTCAATAGACAAGACGAGGAGAGAGAGAATACCTAGACAGTTATTGTATAAATGAACAATTCAAGAGGGATCACAGATAAACCTACCGTCATCAATGTAGATGAGCTTTCCGGGAGCGGTGACCTTTGGCAAGTTTTTCTACAATAATGTATTAGTGTGAAACGCACAAACGAGTATTTCCTGCGCACGTAGTCAAGCCATAGGACCTTGTCGTCGCAAATCTCGTTGTACTTGTCTTCTGTCGAGATGACGAATTCATGGCCAGCCTTGATGGGCACCTGAAGGTGAAAGATGATGTCAGTCACCTGGTGGAGTCAGCGATAAAGATCAGACGCATACATCCTTTCCATCTCTCATCAAACCCGTGCGGATTTCGGGTCCTTTCTGTTACCAGCCAAATATCAGCATAAATTTGTAACACGAGCGCAGGAACCTTACTGTGTCCAAAGCAATCGCAACAGGTCGTCCACTGGGATCCGCTAATATGGCGCATCAGTCTGACATGATCGTATACTCAGATAATTCGTAATCACCCGCAACCATCTTTCTTGTGTTATCGATGACACTCTGGTGGTAATCATATGAACCATGAGAAAAGTTCATGCGAACTTGGGAAGGGGGGTGAGTCAATCGTCGTAGAGATAGGATGTGCGATCATCACTGACCAACGTTGACACCAGCGCGTCTCAGGGCAGCAAGTTTCTCGACGGTGTTCGTGTTCGGACCTAGAAATAATCAGCATCGACTAAACATCGACGATCACACAGATCGCGCACCGATAGTTGCGATGATCGAAGTCTGCAAGGTTGTAATTAGACAAAGGATGGAAGGTTGGGAGACGACTGACCTTGCGAAGGAACTTGGTGTCAGCTGTGGGCTGGGGGGCATTGGAGACGCTCAAGGTGGAGTTCCACTCGAGCTGCGATCGGATACCATCGTAGGTGAACATCTTGTTGGTTCTGGCGATATTGGATAAGAATCGATTATGTGAATTTGAGACCGTGCACTGGACTGAGGAAGAAAGATAATTATCAGCACTCGTACAAGATATAAGTCTTTTAGCGCTAGAGAAGAAAAAACCAGTGCGGATCATACGATGTGGTTTTTGCTCGGGTTCGGTGGACTTACCTGATGATGGCGCGGTTAAGGGAGGAATATTCAATGTCCACCAAATTTCCACTAGTGCGTTTCGCTAGTGTATTTATCTATTCCTTTAATCAATAAACTGATCTCATCGATTGTATGGCTTTATTAATTGTTTCCTTGATTGAGCCCGCACCAATCGCTCGTTCCTCGATCGTGGGTCGTACCCATGCCAGGCCGCCACCTAGCAACATTTTGACACGAACGTTCGAGCCATATCGGACGATAGCTAGCAAGTATTGTAATTAAGCTAGCAAATATGGACCCATCATGAATTGACAATACGATAAAAAACCTTGCCAGCATGTCTGGCTTACAGAAATCCACTCAAGAAAATGAACCGGTAGAAAGAAGGGTAGGTACGGGAAGTGCTAGAATTCGGGAGCTTGACGACAGCAATGATCTGAAAGAAAAGACAGAGCGAACGAAGAGCAACAAGCAACGAGAATCGACGACAGCATATCTGAATCAATGTTACATTACTCTTAACGTCCAACCATGTAAACCTCCATCAGCCGCAGCCGCAGCCTGCGCCGCAGCAAGCCAGCTAGCATCAGCTGACCCCCCTGGCGGTGCTAGAACACCACCAGGTGCCATCGACCCTAGTTCCATAGCCTGAAATACGTTTTCGCAACTGATCGTTCGTCCAGAGTGATAACCAATACCATCCGAGGCGCGAATGAACAACAGGGGAAGACTCCGGCCAGCAATGGAAGGTGGAGGGTGTGATTGTGAACTACTTCCATTGGGCCCGTCAAGCGGTGTTCCGTGTTCGCTATGTTGCGGTGATTGCCGATGGATGAGACCATCTGGAGTCATCACGCTCGGAGTCATTACATCCTCTTCGAGCGCCTTCATAATCTCAGCCAATGAAGGCAGCTCTACTGTCACGATGGTGTGCAAAGGTGGCTGAGTGAGATATCGTGATGCAGCGTCGGCAGGGGAATTTGCAACGTCTTCACCTCCACCCACCACTACCTCATTAGATGAACCGGACATAGCAGCACCGAAAGCGGCAATGTTAGTCAACGGTCCTGGGGGAGCAGCCTGATAGAAACGAGCTCTGAGAGGACCAAGGCCACCTAAATACACGGTCAGTGGCATCTGTGTCCGTGTCTTTGGGTCTTCATAGAAGAAGTGCGACACGGTCATTTCGAGTATGTTGTTCGTTGGTCGGTACACTGGTGCCGTGAATAGTGTCGGAAAGGGTGTGATGGGCATTTCGGGTATTGAATTACTATGTTGACCAAACGCATCAAAGAATGTATACTGGAACTTGGCTATGGTCCAGCATTGTTAGTGCAATCCAACGGCTCAATGAAAAGTACCCACAAATGCCCACAATTGTCCAGCATAAATAGTCATCTACTTCATCGGTCAAGGTTCGCACGCCATCTTTCATCTCATCTCGTATGCGAGGCGATTGGAAGATCAAGGGGTGTGTCCCACCCTGAGTCGGTGCTCCTGGGACTGATGGGGTAGAGTTCGGAGCGCCGGGGATGGGACCGGCGGCAGACAAATAATGTCTTGTGCCATCCTGATTTACTCTTTGCAGAGCAATTTTCTGCATCTGACTTACAGGTCCACCATCCTCAGCAGATACACGACCTTTGTCTACTTTGCGAATGATAAGGGGTGACGTGGCGATATTAGACAATGTGTCGGAAAGGACAACCTCACAGCCGTAAGTGACAGGCTGCGGACCGGCTGAACGTGAACGTGAGTAAAACATGTATAATACTTTCCAGTCACGTGAGCACGCACCATTGGTGGGCGGCGCGTCATCGGGGCGTCGCACTACGTTCACATTGAACGCAGACCAAGTGACATTACTTGCACAGAGCTGAGAGTTGTCGATAGTCATATACTTGGTGCGTACAGTCTGTGAATTGATCCTGTTGAAAAGAGACACAGGACCTCCCGCGAGGATACACGAAGAGATGTTACGCGTTTTTGCTGTCTTCTTCGAGGGTTTAGATATAATGGTTACAGGAGCTGAATCAAAGGTGGCCCAAACACGTCCTGGCGTTCCATCAGCGCTGCTCTCGCCTGATAAAGCAGAAGGAGGAGGCTCTATTATGTCGAGGGACAACTGGAAGCTCTTTGCCTTTGCAGTGCCGGTCACGTGCAAGAATTTGAAGCTTCCGGTCATGTTATTGTCCAAATTAGTCTTTTGGTCCAATGATCGTTCACCCTGTTCGGAGACAACTGACATGGCGAGTTGTTGGGAGCGCATTTGCCATACAGGACCTTGAATATGCACGACGGGGGGAGGGCAAAGGAAGCGTTTCTCGCTACCATAAGATTTCTGTGCAACAGCGGCGTGCAAGCACATGACGGTTGTCATTTGAAGTAGAGGATGCTGGTGCTGCTGCGCCACATGTTCGCGAACAACAGGCCGACGAATTTTTGGGTGTGGATCGTCAGGCTCTGTCTCGTCGAGTTTGCGCTTACCACTCTTGCCGTTTGAAGACTTGTTTGGTGTACATATATGAGTGCTACACTATAGTGATGCACTTTGTACTTACCTGGACTAATGTGGGTGTAAGATGGGGGGAAGAATGATGTGGCTGAGGTGAAGGTTGGACAGGGGGGATACCCCATTGATGTAATGAATCCGGAGCTGCTGAATCTTTTCGGTTCGCGGCAAGTAGAGATTGAAGAGACGCGTTCGGATCGGTGTTAGAGAGAATAGAAGGAGGAGCGGAAGTTACTGGAGGTTGTGAATTAGGAATAGCATTGTTGTTTGATGATTGAATATGGTTTGAATGCTGAAACTGTTCACCAACTTTATTGGCAAGTATATGAGGAGGAGAAGAGGTAGGGTTTACAAGTAAATCCAAGGTAGATTGTATGGGTGATGTTGGAGATGAAGTGCTTGAATTTTTATTCAGCTGCTGTTGAAGAGCAGCTTCGGGCATTTGGATGTGTGAAGAAGAGTAAGGATGGAAAGTCCTCATAACAGTTTCCCGCCCGATGTTGGTAGCCAGCTGTGGGAATCGAGGAAGAGAGGTGGGAAAATAAAGAAGAGAGATTTCAACTAAGACGTGAGAAAAAACAATTACAAACACGTGTAATCGTGAGAATTTTATATAAATAATATAATAATAATAAAACAATCTAAACTATACTAGACATTGCATGTAATGCCCAGCGTATAGGCCACCAAGTAGATCCAGAACTCTCAGCTGCTTGCCCAAGTCTGCCAATTGCAAGGTATAGCGACTCATGATCAATAGATTCATCCTCCCCATCCTCTGTCAAGAAAATAGTATCTTTGGCATATCAACTCATGTTCAGTTGATTGGTTGGATCGGACTTACTAAGTACTGATAACACGCCCATTTTATCCTCCCCTTTGATTGTCTGCTCTATCTCATCTTCTGCCCCCCGTGCGAACATGACGGGTCCCGGCGTGTCAGGCAACGAACCATCAACACCCTCCGATTGTAGTTCATTAGTCAACAGGTTCAAACGTTTGTTCTTGCCGTAACCACTCCCAATGCTCCCCCGGAGATGAAAGGTAGGAGGCGGGGAAAAAGTCCGTAAGACTGAAAGGATCCTTTCTATCGCGCGGGGAGGCCGCCGTTGCCACAAAGGCGCTTAAACTGTGGTGGGATGATGCGGGTACCGACGTTTGATCTAAGCGGGGAATGAAGCCATCTACGGCAGACTTTGCCCTAGCTAGACCAGGTCGAACTTGATGTTCGAGAGACTGAGGTGCGGTATTGGAACGACGGATGGCCATGGTGAGCCAGTTCTATGGGGGACGTTGAGCTGCAGCTCCATATATGCAACTCAAAACTTGTTCGCCCCAATGTATATTACAAACTCCGCGACCTCGCATAAGAGGGGCCAGCCATTTCAAGGCACAAAGGTACTCAAATGCCTAGAATTGATCAAATGAAGTCACGTATGCAGCTACCTACAAAACATACGCAGACTTGAATCGTCGTGCGATATGTATTACAATGGTTCTACATATGCATAATGCAAGAAAAGGGGGATAGACGGTAAGAAAACAATATTAAAGTTGTCGAAGTCGCAAGAGACATGTGGATACCCTAATGAAACGACAGGCGTAAAAATATGTCCATGAACGTCCAATATGTCTTAGAAAATGAGAGTGACGTGACCATAGCACCTGACATCTGACACTATTTCAGGCTCAACTGGGAGGGTCGCGAGGAACTCCGGCAGAACGACGTCTGTCCATCGGGCGACTTTGTCCAGGGAATGGAACAGTCGCGTTGGCCTCAGTCTTCATCCTGCGAGACTCCCGCTTTGTGCCAGCAGCGCGTTCGGGGCGAACTCCAAGCTCCACATCCTGCTGAAGCCGCTGCCAATCCTCCACCCTCAGTACCGATTGGCGTTTTGACGACGATGGGTTGTTGACACCGCCAATGGCAGCAAGCTTGTCAGCGTTTATTCCCTTAGACCGACGTTCTGGGTTCTTGTCGTCCTCGGATCCCACCTTGCCAAGACCGTCCTCTGACCTGCGCCGCAACTTCTCCTTCTCTTCTCGTGCAAGTTCTGCGGCCTTCTCAGCATGCCGCCTGTTTACCGCCTCCCGCTCCACTGCCTTTGAGCGCTCCCAACGATGCTTGGCAGCCTGGACCTCCGCATTTTGTTTCTCAGCCTCCGTGATGGGAGCTTGGAGACCCCGCATCTTCTCCCGATGCCGTTCCTCCATTTCCTCAAACGTCGCAACACGCTGAGGTTCTGGCCTCTGGGCAACTGGAGCTGCGATGTTTGCACTTTGTCCACGAGGAATGATCACGGGGATATTGCTGGGGAGCTCAGCGACCGCAGCCTTCAATGGTCGAGTGGGAGGAAGGACGATCGGTATGTTGCTTCGCTCGAGCTCAGGTAACAATGGGGCACTCCTGGAGAGGATGGCAGGAGGATAACGTGTGGCAGATGCAGGAGGCTGCAAGGGTGCTAACACAGCTGGGATCATGCTGCTGGTATGTGGTTTGGATTTCTTTGTGTGAGCGCGGGCTGTTGGAAGGGTGGCAATGGGCATATCCTCGTCCGACGTATCTTTCGCGCTTGTGTCTGGACCAACACCAGGGTCCAACAAACTCTCCCGGCGTTTCCTTTGGGAGAGGGCTTCAGTGACAGCTGACGGGACAGGTAGGCGTTGTTGTGCAGATAGTGATCCTGTCGTGGACATACGGCTCGTTGGAATGGGTGCAGTCACCCCAGCCGGTGGTTGTAGGAGCTTACGGTCACGAACGTACGAGTCCCAGTCATCATCGCGCAGAGGAACACTTGTAGGACGGCCAATAGATGCACCAAGCGGAGGCGCATCTATTAGCTTGGAAAATTCCATGGATTGTGCACGGCCGCGTGGATCTGGCTGTCTGGGTGGGCGAGTGTGTGGACGTGGAGCAATAGCATTATCAAGGTCATAGCTAAGGGTGCGGCGAGAGGTCAGAGAGATACGACGAGAGCGGGAGTCGTCCGAGTCAAGGCCAGGTGTCTCCGATCTGAGTGCATCGATTGAGCGTCTGATGGTTTGAATTTCGGCTAGAAGCTCCTCCTTGCGTGCAAGATCTTCCAACTCCAATGAGACAGCTTTCCTCACATCGCTGTGTTTGGTATCACTGCTGTCAGGATCGTTATCAGTAATGAACCCAGAAGGGACATCCTGTTGAATTCCAAGGCCAAGATCAAGAGCAGGCAAGACACCGGGCGCTTGGGTATCACGTGCGATCCGCTTGATATCTTCGTCAGGGGTGGGAGCAGCCATGAAGTCAGACACTCCCGATGTATAGCGACCACGCCCGCCAACCAACGTGAACATGGAAGCCCGCCCATCTTGAGAGCCTCTGGTGGGGAAATCCTTCATTAAAGGAGTCCCAGAGTAGCCACTGGCCGTCCGGGCATGCATTCCAAGTGGTGGGTGATCGTTTTCCCATTCCTCCTGCTCCTTTGAGAGCTCTTGGAATTTACCGGCAGCGTTGATTTCGGCCTCTTCATCCCGCTTCTTTTCTTCGTGAGCAATTTCCTTAAGTTTGCGCTGCAAGACGCGGAGGATGCGGAGCTGAACGGCTCCGCCCATAAGAGTGACCGCTCCAATGAGTCCAAGTTCGATTTCCATAGTTTGTGTTACCGGGAATGCAATGCTGTTATCGACATACTTCGGGAATAGGGAGGTGAAACCTAGATTCCAGACGTAGAACTACCGTTGTGTGTGAGTTATCATGAGCTGACTATGGAAAATGACGCAAACCTCTTTTAAGCCAGCTGTGGTGTAGCAATCCACGCCGAGTATGAAGGCGGACGAGCCAACAAAGGCAGTCGCAACCAGAAGCATATGCCAATGTATCTTGGGTATCGTGCATAGGACAAATGCAACCACGCTGCATGCTGAGTGACAAGTTAGCAGGGAGCAAAGTGGACTACGGAGGAAACAGTTACCTATATACAGAATCCATCTCATGCCAACAGGGGTAATAAGACCGCCACTTTTAAAGCATTGTATCCATAGTCCGAAAGCGAAACCACCCCATGCGCCAATGAAGTATTTAGTGGCCTTCCAAAAGAAGATTGTGAAGGCGCCGCCCATGATACCAGCAACGGCGGAGGCTAATACGAACATGCCCTGGAGTGTGTTGCTCGGTGGGTTGATCGCGGGAAGAATGCCGAATTTGACGATAAGAACGAAACAGACCAATGAAAGGGTATAGAAACCAATTAGGAAGAAAGATGTCCTACATGGTGTGAGTGAGAAACTGGTAGATCCACGGATGAGAGAATTACCATCTATTCTTGTGGCCCCAGAACGCACTCGGTAGTCCAGTTATGATGAGGATCGCTCCCAATACACCGAAAGCTGGAGTTATTGTAGTAGCTAGGACGATGGGAGTTGGGGTGGATGAAGCTGAGGATGAGGATGAGGATGTTGACGTGGATGAAGTCCTTGTCGCATTGTACACTGTGGGTAATACGGTGGTGATAGTGGTCGCAATGTTCCCTGAGTGGCTGACATATGTTGAGGTGTAGGAGCTAGTCGTCAAGAACGTTGTAACATTTGCAGAGACAGTGGGAGAAGGTGTACCGTTGCTCGCAGTGGTCTGGTTTGTAGACTGAGCTGAAACCTGAAAAAAGAGGGACGAGGAAAGTAGAAGACATAACATAAGGCATAAGGCAGATGGTGCTCTCGCCATCGTTGAACACGATGAGCAAGAACAGTGACTTAACCGAACTAGAACCAGGACAGGGTATACGTTAACCTCGGTGGAAGAGAGAAAGAGACTAGGCCAAGGCTAGGTTGCCCTCGGCGCTAGCGAGTCAGCCACTCATAGGCTATTCATGGATTCATTCACACTAAAGTTACATCATGCCAGTGGTCCTATTTGGATGTATGATTGGTTTGATCCGCGTGCAAGACAGCAACCAACAGCATACTACCGCCGTTAATAATCCCGTCATAACTCACACAACGGCGCCACATCAAAACTCATGTTTACCATACTCCAATCCTACGCATCCGAATACCACGGTTCCCAACCCGTGTTTCCCTAGGGATATCTAATCTACCGACGGGCACGGTCACGGTGTGACTTGCAAAATATTTCTGCCGGCGCCTGCTTCTGTCAGTCGAAATGCTCTAGCTTTGTTGCACCAATACCAAGCTTCTTCAGCATTATATCCATCTTCTTCGAATCATCCCTGACACAAACTTTACCCCTTTCCCCCTCATTCTCCCGGCGTCCTTCCACGATAGTGATCACTTTCCCTCGGCGGCCGAACCGGCCAACTCTCCCTGCGACATGCTGGTAAACATCTCCCGCGCGTCCTTCCGGAAGGCCAAGGAGAAAAACGTGGGTTAGCGCAGGAAAATCGATCCCTCGAGTAGTTGCAAGCGTCGATACAAGCAAGGTGGGATTCTCATCGGGAATATCCCTATCCTTAGACAGAAGGTGTCCCCGTCCGGCTTCATTGTCCACGAGATCCAGGCCATGGGCATTCACCCCGAGTTGTTTCAGGTCAAAAATAACTCGTCGGACGGATGTAGTTGCAGGTACGACCAGAAGCGCAATGTTTGGTACGTCGAGAGCGAATGCGGATGCAACGGCTTCAAGCATCCCCGGACTAAAAACAGGAGAAGCTTGCAGCATATCTGATCGTAAATCAAATTGTCAATGATCGAATAGAAATGTGAAACCAAAACATCCCCACTCGCGTTAGTTTCATCATCGAGCAGTGTTTCATCATCTTCATCAAAAATAAACTCTTCTTCTTCGTCCTGTTCTCCAAAAGAACTCGTCTGTTCAGAGGAGTCCGACGGTGTGGGGGCTCGAGCTTTACGAGCACCAGCTATATTTCTCACAGAGCCATCCTGCGACATAACAAGAACATGATGTGTGATCGTGCGATTAAGACCGTGAGCCGGACGTGAGCTGGATGAAGCTTTAATAAGCTTCAGCACTTTCCCCCTTTTAAACCACCCGTAAGCGCCAAAGAAAGACGTCCTCAGCCTATTTCGCATTGTTGCACTGAGCATGATCAGTTGCGGCCGATCGATTGGGGCCAACTTCATCTTCAAAAGATCTCTCCGCAAAAGGTTTGAGGCATTCGTTTTCGTGTTCGTATAGAGGACATCTAGCACAGTCTTCAGAACTTCAGGATGCTGCTTCTGCTTTAACCGCGCCTCTTTTTCTGTGCCATACTTCAAGCCTTTCTGGGGCGCTTTCAGAAGCCAGTCCACCTCATCGACGACGACAGTCGATAACGTGGATAACTGGAGCACTTCCGGCTCCTCGCGAAGCACGTCCATAAGCGCAGTTGGCGTGGCAATGAGTATATGCGGAGGATAATCCCGGAGCACGGATATTCCAGATGACGATGGGTTCACAATCGCTTCCAGGATCCGAGGAGATGAGTTTGTGAGGTTTTTGGGTGGTGAGCCGCGGACTAGCACCTGTGCAATCGAAGCGAGCGAATATGGACCAGGTTCACCCGCAGACGTCAACATGTGGTGTAGCCAGTGCAAAAATTGGTATGCAAGGTCACGGTGGGGGACAATCAGGAGAGTTGTGATGCCCTTTGTTGCATGGTCTTTTCCTTTTTTTGCATCGTATCTAGATATCCTTGGTTTGCTCAAGAGTCCAAGTAGCAATCCAAATGACCTTGAAGGACGTTAGTTTAAGTTGGCCGGCATTCAGCGACAAGTACGCACTTTCCAGTACCCGTGAAGTCCTGCAAGAGAATATCTTGCCTACCCACCACAGCAGATATCATCTTGCGCTGCATTGTCGTGGGTTTCTGAACATCGGGGAATGCAGCACGGAGAGCTGCCGCAATTGGTGTTCCCACTCCAAGGGACTCGAAGGTTACATCCCGTGGAGCTTGCCCCGTGCTATTCACGGGTAACAGCTCTTTGGTATGTGCATCCGAGCTACGGCTCATATAGCGAAGCAGTTCATGCTTCCTGCAGACTGACTGACGCGCCCAACTGCGATATAACGGCGCGACTGTTGGAGGTGAAGGAAAATTCATGTGGACACGTGACATTACTAGAGCAATATAAGTAGAACGGAAGAAAAAAATCATATTGTGATTTGAAGTATACAGTAATGAAGATGCACAAATGGTGTCAATGAAGTGAAGTCGTAATTGTGAGCCAGTACGTAGCGTATCATGAGGATTGAAAGGCACAACTGCTGGTGATAAATGAAAGTAGCATGCCAGAAAAGCAACATTGCCGCATGCGACACTAGCATACTGTCTCGCAATTAAATAGCACTTCCATTGGCAACTGCAGCAGCAATAGGAGATGTAGGTGAAGAAAAGGAGGGAGAGAGCTGCTCCCTCACGTGATGGAAATCTTCTTCGTGCGCCTCCACGTGGTCGCTTTCAATCCTCGCGAGTTCCTATTCATCGCCCTCGCCGATGGGCTGGTATGTACTCCTGTCATCACGGTAGAGTAGCCGGCTAACCCATCCACGTTCTGTGGCAGCCTTGCGTCGAGGGCCAGAACGTACCGAAGGGCTGCGGGTATTGGACATCAGAGACGCCCGCTCGGACTCATAATCCAGCCTCTCCTCTGCAAAGATACAATCAATACCGTTCGACTGGAAGAGATTGGAAAAACTTTACCTTCACCAAACACAGCATCCATCTCTTCGAGAGGAACGCCTTTAGTCTCGGGATACACTACGTTCAATCAGTGAGCATGGAAAACAGCATTCAAGAGCATCTACCTACAGAAATAAACGAGAATGAAACTGCATGCGCAATAGAACCCATGCATAGGGTATAATCTCCATGTAATGACTTCTTGGAGGTATGGGGTCGTCTCTCCGACGATGAAATTGAATGCCCTGGCCGTGTCAGTTGGTTGACGTGTGACAGATGCTTCGAGCTCACCAGTTGGTCGCGGTTGATATAGATACACCTTTAGAACGGAATGTGAGGGGCATGATCTGAAGCAAATTCAGCATCTTATTAGGCTATTGCTGAAAGAACATCACCTCGGGGGGATACAGCCACGGAATAGGGCCCCAACTAAGACAATATCAAATCGAAGGCTCAGAAATGTGCCGCGAAAGCTTACCTATAGCCGAATGCAGCATTGAAGACAATAACACAGATCACCACGGCATTGGGTGTAGCTGGTATGTCAACGTACATCCACCAGCCAGTGAGGCCCAGAGAAATGCCCATCTACATATCGGTGAGTACCTTGAAGGCCGTTGATCAGAAAAGGAACCAACGATAACGGCACCAGAAAGCAAGATAACGCGACGACCCCAACGGTCTACGAGGTACCAGCTACAGGAGCATTTAGCCTTCCTAACAAGACCGTTGGCAGGATGCCACTCACGGGGGTAAGGTGCTCAAAGTGTAAATGATGGCGTTGATGCCCGTCATCAGCACAGCATCACGGCCAAGCCACCCGGCCTCTGTGTTTCAATGAGATTTTCGCCAGAAAAAATTACATCCACCCGTACCTTCAAAAACAGATGCTAAACAACGCGCACTGATCAGTCAACGATCACTTTGGTGTGAAATAAAATGCGTACGAGCGTAGTAGCTAATCACTGATTATCGTTTCGACTCATTAGTTTCATGAAAGCCGCACAAAGGCAGACACATTACCGTTGATTCCATTCTGGGAAAGACATGTTCATGACGGCATGATGTGGGTGGGTAAAATGGTAGAAGCTTACCAGCTGAGCAAATGCTTGGGAAGACATGGCAAGCAACACGCGTCGCTTATACTTCTTCCACATCACAGCGTATGATCGTCCTTCCCCAAGTTCACGCTGTGATGTTGAATTGTAAAAATGATGATTGCTGCACCAACCATTAGCGCACCTCGTAAATGACTTTGTCCTTGATTTCTTGGAATTCAGCTTGAGCGAGAATGTTATTAGGATCTCCTCCATGCAGATCCACGATAACAGTCATCCCGGCAACATCTTGGTCAGTGTCAATCAACCACCTGTATAGTTTCAGTGCATATCATCGCAACAATGAGAGACGGCATACCGAGGGCTCTCGGGTATAATCAGGCTTCCCGCAGCGAGGATGCTTCCAATGACACATTGCAGAAAAAGGGGGATACGCCAAGAAAGATCGGATTCGATGAATGAACAAAAATAATCCGCCCACTTCAAGGAATGTCAGCTCGTCAGCTTCATAAATGTAATACGACTTACAACAGAGCTTGCATAGCCGAAAACATTACAGGTGAATTCCATGCACGCAAGCGCGCCTCTCTACAAACAAAATTAGGAGCAATAAACATGTGAAGTTTGAGACCTACATGATTGGGTGGAGAAATTTCGCTTTGATATATAGGAACGATCGTCCTGAAAAACGCGCTGAGCACTTGCAAAAAGTTTGAACCTTGAGGACTTACGACAAGAGCCCAACTCCACAACCGCTTATCACTCGACCAACGATCATAACGTAGAAACCTGTGGTGAATGTCTGAATAGCACCACCAATGGTGAAAACGACAGCCCCAGTGAAGAGGGTCCCCTTCCGGCCGATTATGTCGCCGACGCGACCAGCAGCAATCGAGGTGACTGCGGAATGTTATTGTACAGCATAAAATTGATATGTAAAAAATATACCAAGTGCGCCAAGCTCGAGAACCGCGACCATGGTACCAATTTCAATGGGACCAGGAGTGTTGAAAAACTGTTTGAAATAGGGACCGGTGATGATACCTGACATGACGCTGCTCTTGGACTCAGTAACTAGTAATTCAGTGAGATATATGTCTAACGAACCCCTGGTCATATCCGAACTAGAAAGTTGCACCAATGATTAGTTTTCAATGTCTCGTGCCTCTTGTGACGTAGCGTACCAGGAAGACACCCAAACTAGCGAATACGGAAATAGCATAGAGGAGAGGCTGCCCAACTAATTTGCGTCGGGAGGGCGTAAGAGCAACATCCACCATAATTCATGGACTGGTGATAGTAGGAGAGAGTTGACAACAAGGAGGAAGGAGAGAAAACAGGGAAACCGCTAATGCCTAAAAGTGGTGTATGGCAAAACGTACGTGCAGCGCCACTTAAAGTGGCAACACCGTCAACTTAGAGCTACTTCATTTGGAGACCATTGCGTCAAGATACTGCACTGCTGCAAAACCAGGTTAAAGCATGCCACGCTCGGACCATTCTTCAGACTCCTCATCAAATGCGTCATATGATTCTGATGAAGACTATCGCTTGGCCCAGAAAGAGTGGAACGAGAGTTTAGAAGAGCTTCAGCAGCTTGCACTCGTCTTACTACTGCCATGGGTGGGCAAGTACTTTGGCAGGAGATGTAGTTATTGGTGTATGTACAAATGCATCATGTCTATCTACACTAACGAACAACGTGTCTTGCAGTGTATGATCGTTACACTCGTGTCGGTCTCGGCAAGTCATTTTTCATGGGCGAGAAGCCTTTGGCATGGTCATTCTTCTCGCGATGAATGATGCGTATTATATTGTAAGTATGTCTACTTCAGAGATAAACCTTTGGTCCTAACTTCATCCTCCAAGTTGTCCGTCGTTGAATTCTACCAACCAGGCTCTCCAATGCCCCAACCGGTTTGATGTACCTCAGGAGGTCCTCTACCATCTCATCTGCAACTGCCCATTCTTCTCTCGAAATCAGCCCATGTAATAGGATATACCATGTATCATAATTCATTGGGATTTTCCGGTTTGCCATCTCCCTGTAGTAGCCCAATGCCCCTTTCAACCCTTCTGGTTCCGAGTTCTCCAAACATGCTTTGATCAGGATGTGGTAGGTCACCCGATTAGACCGGATGTTTCGCTCCTTCATCCCTTTAAGGACGTATCTCCTGCACTCCTCGGCTAGGGCGGTGTTGGGCCATACCTGGCGGTGCAAGGATGCAAGCACACCTGTATATGTCACGTCATTGGGTTGGGCATCAGGATTCGTCTCCATTTTTTGAAGTAACTCCATTGCCGTCCTAAGACCTTGCTCCGAGGACTCGCGAAGCTGTTGGTCTATGATCGCGCTGAAGACGGCGACGTTGGGCTCCACATTTTGTCTCTTCATCAGACTCAGAATGATATCAATGGCGTCAGTACGCCCGACCTTGAGAAGAGCTGAAAGCACAGAGGAAAACGTGAACGCATCGCCCGTCAACCCATCTTCTCGGAGACGCTCGAGTAACACTGATACTGCACGGAATTCGCCTCTGCGGCCATGGTGACGCAGAAAGGTATTGTAGAAAACGATGTCTGGCTTTGGGCCCTTCTGCCGTAAATTCTGCAGTAGCGCATCGGCATCCCCAGGTCGTCCATTATTGAGAAGACCATGCAGCACTGTATTGTACACGGGCAATGCGTCCTCGGTGTCCGGCAACGAACCGTTGGCAATTTCTCGCTTAAATATCGCGAATTTCTCGATGGCGTCATCTGGTCTCCGAGCGTTAAACAATGTCGAGATGACAGCGCGATATGTCAAAATTCCCGGTCGAATTCCTTGGGAAACCATGTTATCCCAACTGGTGGAAGCGGCATCAGCTTCCCCCATGCTATCAAACCCGTCCAAGAGTGCTGTCCAGGTTATAACACTAGGCTGGACACCATATTTAAGCATGTCATTCCAGAGATTCTCCGCCAGGTCCCGACGGTGGCACCGCAAGAACCCTGTCAAGAATGCTGCCCAATTGATCTCTTGGATCACGACAGGTCTTTGGCTGGACTTCTGTGAATCACGAACAGCGAGATATGGCTCTGGGTCATTCAAACCCTCGATGATCGCCCGGTATAAATTCTGGATCTGTGAAAGATCCTGATTGCTTGAGAGATTTGCGATATGAGTGCTGAGTGAGTGGTGGCGAGAGATGAGTCTTGCTATGTCCACGCGGTGGACGTAACTTTGAACTTTTGCCCGGAACGAGAAGTCATCGAATGAAGCCATGAACTCCTTTTGGGCGGACTGATTTATGCGTACAGGATTTTCGAGCATTATCTTCAGCGCGCCCTCGAATGAATCTTCGAGTGCATATGCGGCTATTGCTGCGAGGACAAGTGAGAAATTGGGTTGGTGGGATAACTGATCGTCTAGAAAATTGAGAGCTAGCCCATTCGCATCCTCGATATCTTCCTGCGTTGAGGATGGTAGGGGCTCAGACGCGGTCTGATAGCTGGAGTGCGCCAGGAAACGTCTGTACAGGTGAAGGGCTGCCTGCGAGTTGCCTCTCTTTATATGTCTGATCATACAAGTCGTGAGGGCATTGACTGCGCCCTCACAGGCGGCAGCAATGGCTATGCCCTCGATGACCTTCCTCTCGTCTGCGTCCCAAGGCCCAGAGTTGTCCCTGAAGCACAGCTGAGCAGCGCGCTCGGAAAACCCACGCAACTCGCGACCGAGGAGTCGCAGCAGCTTTCTATCTTCCAACTGCGACCATAGTTCTCCTACTCGCGCGATGTCACCAGCCTTCAGAGCGAGACGAAGCTCAACGACCTTTTCGTCAAAGAAGTTAATATCTGGGTCGGAGACAGCAGCAGTACCTGGCTGGCTCAGTAAGCTGATACGTTGCTTGATGTTCTGACAAAGAATTGCTGGGTTTTGTGCACGTACGGAGACTGGAAATTCTGCGAGTCTCTCCGTGTCATGTCTTTTGGATGGTTTCGTCACCGAAGGTCGCGGTTGCACCTTGGAGCTACCAAGACGGTATCCAAACGCAGTTGGCGCGAGGAAATCAAGCACGACAGTAGTCCGCCTTGCTTTTGTGGTGGCATGACGCAGCATCTGCAAGCTGAAAAGGATGAATTCGAAGATGGGGACCTTCGCGAGATTTATCTTGTTTGCGTTTATTAGATTCGGAAGCTTGATCAGGTGCTCCACTCACTTGAAGGTTATTATACACTCAATCTCAAACCAACTGCAATATGGGCCACGGAAATTCTAACAAACTTTATATCACACATGCAGAACATGCTGGCGAATTCGGACAGCATTCTGCTTCGTCCGGGTACAAAGCGTAAGTCTTGTCTGTGCCTAAATCATGGAGTTCTCATGTTTTGCACAGAAAGCTTCAAGTACCGCACCCTCGAGCGCAAACACCATTCGACTGTTGTGCACTTTCTTTCCAGCCATTTAATCATCCAGTATGCGCCCGCAACGCGGATGGAACAGGCTTCGTGTTTGACCTTGTAAACATTATTCCTTGGCTAAAGCAAGTTGTCCTCTCTTCCTGCAAGGTGACGTCTGTCTTACGCTTCCATTCAAAGGCAACATAACAATACAAATCCCATTACAAAAGAGCCCCTCGCACCCGGTGACCTGATAACACTCCACTATTCGCGCAAGACATCTGGCGAAATTCATGATCCAATTTCATTCAAGCCGTTCAGCGAGCACTCGCATATAGTAGCAATTGCAACCACAGGAAATGTTTTCCTTGCAGAAAGTATCAAAGGCGGCAAGGATCTCCTTGAAGATGTTAAATTCAAGAAGTTAGTGGTTAAGTCTTTCTTCACCATTCTGGATTCAACGTTACTCTTGCAGGGAGGACGTCATCACATTGCAAAACCCCCATGGTCTCCCACCCTCGTCTACAATCAATACCGGCGCTACCGTCATTGCAAAGAAGGATGAGAAGCCCAAATCAGCTACCGTTAAAGCGGTCTCTGAGGTGAAGGGTAAAGCCGCTGTCCCTTGTGAGCTCCACTGTTTTTCACTACAGAATTCAGCCTGAGTACTATGTCAGGGAACATTTCTCCTTATTCTAGTGGTGCACCCGGTGCATCCTTGACGTCGACGTCTGTGGATCCTCAGACACAAAGTTCACAACTACTGTGGGACGAGGTGAGCAAAAAGACCTGGCCGTGACAAGTATTCTTGTTGATGGTAACCTAGGAAGAACTGATGTTCGAAGAAATGTCGAACCCTCCCAAGGGTAAGGGTAAAGAGAAAGACGTTGGGAAACGAAGAGCATATGTCCGGGTCGTGACCAGTTTGGGCGGTTCGTTGAACCTGGAGTTGTATTGTGACAAGGTCAGTGCCGTGTGCTCATGTTGATGTGGCTAACACTCCCTCACAGGCACCAAAAACTTGTTACAACTTTCTCATGCTTGCAAGAGCAGGAAAGTATGACGACTGCCTCTTTCATAGACTTGTTCCTGGCTTCATGGTACTTCTTCGTTCATCGTCTCGCAATATTGGATACTCATAGCGCCGTAGGTGCAAACAGGTGACCCTACTGGTACAGGCTCTGGTGGAGAGTCACACTGGGGTACTCCTTTCCGAGACGAGCATGACATGAGAGGTGCTGCTAAACATGATAGTCGTGGTATCGTTGCCATGGCCAACAAGGGCGCTGGCACGAATACGTCCGTCTGGCAGTTTATCTTTGTTTTCTGTTTTAATGACGAGTGCCACTACAGGTCACAATTTTACGTCACATTCAGAGCTACGCCAAACCTTGACAACAAGCACACTGTCTTCGGTAAGCTAGTTGGAGGAGACGACGTCCTGGATGCTCTGGAAAAACTCCCTCGTAAAGATGGAACAGAACGCCCAGCGAAGCCGGTGCGGATAACAGAAGTCATTATGTACGTGCATTGCTTTTTTGCCCAGACCTATATCCATATACCTTCTCTTCTAGACATCAGGATCCCTTTGAAGCACATAAAACACGGCTTGCAAGAAAACTTGCTCGGCGTGCAGAAGCACAAGATGATTCCAAGAAACAACCTGACAAGACTCAAGGGGATGATATTAATTGGTTTGGGGTCAAAGTCGGCACTGGGGACTCGGTCTTTGGTGCGGGTGCCGCGGGTGTGGGAGTGGGAGTGGGCAAGTATCTCAGCGTCAAGAGGCCGTTGGATCAGGTAACACCTGGTGTACAAGCCGCCAATGACGTTGGCGACGATGCCAAAAAGAAGCGGAAAATAGGGTTCGGAAACTTTGACAGTTGGTAGTAGACTGATACTGTTGCTCTAGCCTTACGCCTAATATCCGTATCATTATCTGCTGTCCTACTGTAGTATCGTATCTGTAAATGTCTGGAGAAGGCCTAGGCCGTAAATGGGGGTATGAGTAATACCGGAATGAAAATCTCCGTGATACTATGCGTGCTAGCAGGTGCTAACCAGGTACAGGAACCCGCTCCCTCGTAGTCTCTAGAGGGACTTCTAAATAGAAATGAGGATGAAGGCCGTCCGACAATCGTGAACTACTCTGACCTTCTGAAACAAGTGGTAACGACCTCGGCGGAGATGGCAGATCCAGGCGCACTTCAGGTTCTGCTTGTCCAACCTATATATCATGTGAAAAGGGCGAAATAACGTCCGACAGCTCGTACTGACCGATTCCCTTTGTAATGCCAAGAGCTCCGCCTGGACGGCATCCTCCTCATCATGTGTTAATCGGTTCGCTAGCAAATCACCGATTTCCTGTACACTATCCTCAACACAGCACAAGTAGCACGGAATATGACATACTCGTTGATACTCTCTCGCTTCTTGCGTCTCTTCCATGAGCTTCTCAACACTCTCAACACTCATTTCGCGATGAATTTCTTGAAGAACTTCATTGCCTTGCTTAAGACCGTGAAGGACAGAAACCTCGACCAAAGAAAACTCGATGGTTGACACCTACAAGGAACATAGGGTTTCAGCGTACATTTGAGCAATATGAATGGGACGGACTAGTTGTTCCAAATTCTCCAATTGACTGTCAGTCTTCAGCAGCAAGCTCTGCTGATACTTGCGCCTTCGGAGGGCTATGACGGCACGGTCCTTCTGACCGGTAGCGAGATGGGCTTTCGCAATTTCATGCTCGCGGTCGAGCACAACTTGTATCTATATTAAAGGATCATGGACGCAGCACTCTACGAGTGACTATGTAGTCAAACCTTCTTCTGGTATTGCTTTAGCTTATCGCGCTGAAGTTTGAGACTACGGAACAAATGCACTTGTTGGGCGTTACCGTTTGGTTGAGAAATTATGAAAGCCCACGCACTCGAGAATCGCTCGATCATGAGAGGTGATCTTGGGTGTCGACTGGCTCGACCCCATGACGATATTAATGTCTGTGTTGACGGGGTTGCGGAGACCACCGAGTCAGTCCCTGTGCCATAGGCACTTAGCAAATACACTGCCACCACTGAAGTGGCCGATTGCTATTGGATTTCCCTATTCCAAGCCCCAGTCAAAACCAACTGCAATATAACACTAACTGGACGTCATCTACATGTTAAAGCTAGAGTAAATATACTATAATACAAGTATGGAATCTGGACTCTGTGCACTGTCATATCCAAGCATGAAGCAGCACACGGATGATTGGCGGGAATCGTGTCCCATAAAAATACAAGACAATCATTGCTCGACGTTTGATATTACAGGGTGAGCAAAGCGCAACTCTGACGAGGAGCGCTGGGGTTCTCCAAGTTCAAAACTCATAGGAGGGAGCTCTCCTTCTTCAGTTTTTGTATCGAAGGGATAGTGTTTGTGGTTTTGGAACCGATTAGTAGTCCTACCAAATTGTTGGTTTGAGCCCGTGGATGTTAGAACAACCCGCGAGGGCGACCGACGTCTGTGCGGAAGGAGTTTTGGGCGCGTCAGCGTATATAGGATCGTGTTGAAGAATCCCGACAAGAGAAGAAGTGTATCTGCCCAAGCAGTCACTCCCCACGGGACTTTTTGTGTATGAAACTGGGTGAAGCGGGCAGCAGTGATAGGCAACACCTGTCGAAAGATGAGAGGGTACATAGCTAATGAGTAACTCCACCTACTGTGACAATGTAGACCGCAGGATAACTGGAAGAGTAAAAATCAGGGACGGTCCACTGACTGGGCCATCGTCAAACTCACAAAAGCATTCGTAGCGCGATGGCTCCTTCATCCCCCCGTTGTCGAGGGTCAGAACTATCGGACGGCGTGACACTCCGGATCTCGGGCGACGTCCACCGAATCCTGTATCCATCAACTCTAATGATCCGTTTGACCACAAGAGCAAGGAAGATGTAAACAACGATAGTGATGAATGCCGCAAACCACATCCACAAGTATTGAAGACCTATTCGTTGGAAGTTGTTACGTTCGATCCAGCACCCTGTCAAAATGCAAAATTATTTAGCGGCGTAGATAGCTTCACTCGCTGAACCGCGGACGTACAATGCCCGGTGGGTCCATAGAAATTATCAATCAATATATTCGGTATCCCAACCATCAGGCCAACGATTCCCCATATAATGGCTGAGCCAAGTAGCGCTGCCTTTGGAGGGGTACTCCACCTCAATACCAGCACCTGCATCGTGTGCAGGGCGATAAACTGTAGAAACCAATTAGCACAAGCAAGGACCATGACAGGAAGTAATTACTATTGTGCTGTTTCGGGAAAATTGGTTAGCATCTAGATGTAAACCAAATGGTATATCAGACTCGCCTGAAAGCTGCCCCCGTATTGCCCACATGCTTGAAGGCACCTGTGATGATTGTGATAAATGGGCGCCCCAAGGTTCCACTTCAAGAAGGATGATACCTTGCACAGTGCATATGGTGCCGGGGTATATCCCCTGTAGATCAAACTCAGTATTATTAAGGGGTCATGATACAAAGTGTAAACCCACAGCAGCATCAATCCACAGAATATTGAACATCCCCCCTGAGATATTGTCAGAAGACTGCGGCACCAGCGCGTGATTTCAAGACATGGATGGCTCACCGATTGCTTGAATGAGGTCAAAGAGCATTAGATTTAAGAAATAATAATGAACGTGAGTGTCTGTCGACCACCTGCGGGTAGCACCCATTCGAATTGTGACAGCGCTATACTAGTGGGCTTGGGGTAAGTCTGTGGGGTTGGAAGTTGGATAAGATACCTACAGTAATGTATGCCAGAAGAGTTGTGATAGCCAGTACTGATAGTGTTGCTGCCTCTACGATGAAGACTAGGCCCAGTCTATCATCGAAGTCGAAAGTGGCCGCACTTTCCTGGAGATTTGCCATACTGGTCGTCCAAGAAAGCGAAAGAAGAAAAATTCCGTGGACTTGTTACGCCTGCGCCCGCATCCTCCAGTTTAAATTGATTAATATTATAGGTGCCGCTGATTATTACTGGTGCGTCTTTGCTCATCAGGGGCTGCGACCATCTGGCAATTAAATTCCCTGATTTGGAACCAAATGAGACTGATGAGCTGTCGTGACTGCTGCCGATCGATCATAGTGACAAAGTTTCCTGTTGAAATCCGCCACGGTAACCTTTACTTAAGTAATAAGATTAAATTGTTCAAGGAAGATATATGGTGAGAATATTAAGGGTCAAACAACAAGGGCTCATGTACAGGTTCCAAGGGAAGAAAGTTACTAAAAAAACAGCGACAACTAGGTTGAAGCTGAAGAGTACCTGGATCCGCGGTTGAACGGATACACTGATCATTGATCATCGATCATATGAATTGTGAAATAAACACGTGAGCCTTGAGGTGACATGCACATGGTCATCACGTGGCGTAATTATAGAGGTTAACGTTCATTAAAAAGGTGGCATACCCTATCATCCTTTTAACTAGGGTATCTTCCATCGATTATGTTGTCGGGATTGGGCATGGTATAATTGGCGAAGCAATCATGCGCATAGTTGATCTCCCCAATTCGTTCATGCATCCCGCTGATGAAGCTGGGCAGCGCGCAGAGACCGTTCGAATCTTCCGTGCAACCATGGATCCCCGTCAGTGGCACCACACCATCGTTCAGAAGGAACCGGATATGAGTCGGCTCCTCTGAGGCTGGGCAACTGAGCACCTGCGCTACAAGCTGACTGGAAAAAGGTGCAATCTGGCTTGCAATGTAAGACTGATGTGACTGGTCAGACATCAAGGTAAGCGGTAGTCTATAAGACTGCGTACACGATGAGGGGGTATATGGTCGGTTGGCAGAGGACCAGTTGCAGCTAGACTAGTAAAGTTCAGAGTAGTGACGACTGAGCCCTTCCGTCAGTAGTCTTGCACTGGAGAGGAAGGAAGTGGCAACATACCACTGGAAATGATCGTGTCGTGGGTAGCGTCCACATATATAGGTTGATTAAGAGGGAATGTGATGTTGCTCGAGTCAAGAGTGCTGTTGGTGCTGCTGTTCCAAACATTGATGGGAGTGTGAGTGAGACGTGAGACTAGTTCTTGAACATAGCCAAGGCCCTGCGCTGCTGCTGTTGGATTACCCGGTCCTTCGCTGTACCAGAAATCTTTGTTCACAATGAAGTCATTAGTCACTCAGGCTACAAGTTTAGCGCTCAATGTGCTCACTAAGATCTGCAAGTAGATCACCGCCGAGCTCAGCAAGGAAAAGCAAGGATCATTCGAGGGAACATACCGACGTAATACTCGTATCCTTCCCATTCTTTCTCAGTGAAAAGGTCGCAAAACTTGGAATATCCGAGGGCCACGGTCTGTCGGATATCAGAAATCCACGAAGATCGTGTAAATAATGTGATTACCTCATAGGCGCACATTTCCTGCATATCAACCAATCTTGAGATAGTCAAATTAAATCCTTTGATCATTGGTTGCAAACGCTTTCGAGCATCTTTGAGATAGATATTCGCCCATTTATCACCTTGAATGCCACCGAAATTGCCGACATCCTCCGTATTGACGTTAGGGCACACATCATAAGGAGCGAGGGTGTTGTTGAAGTTGTTCTCCTCGATGATAATCTCCTGGTGATAGTCGGTCTCGTAAGTTCTGATCCCAAAGAAGCCTGCAGCAAAGTTCAGGCTATCGATAGCATTATCAGGCACAGCGCACGTAGAAAGATGAATGGATTTCTCTTACGCAGAATCCAACATGCGATCTGTACGACACAAGCAAGCCATCAGAGCCCATTGTGAAACAAACGTTCGATGCAGGCAAACCTTCAGAAGTAGTACGAAATACTGGGAGGTCCGTGAAGGCATTAAGCAACTCGCCATATCTGTAGCGGAAAGCAACCCCGTTGCTGAAGCTGATGGAAGGGAGTGTCAGTAGAAGTATCGTAAAGGACAGCGAACGTACAGCGAGTCGCGGCCGAAAGGCGTCAAGATCTCCGCGCCCAACTTATATGTCCAGGTTGCCAAGAATTTCAAATCACCAGTGACACTGAAGCCTTCTTTCGATGCAGCAGCATGAATATCAGAGGCGAAGTCAGCAACTCCGGAGCCAGTGGTTGGATAGCGGGCGCCATGGCGCATCAAGAGATGCACTGCGTTGATGCCACACCCTTCCGGGATGACGGGGGATGCACCATGAAGACCAAACGACTCCACGGAGTACATGGGCGCCAAGTTGCCCCAGTGATGCATCACATTGAAAGTGATGTCTGCGCCATCTGCTGAATTGGGCCTCGACAAGGGAAATGCGTTTTCGACCTTAGAGAACGGGATAGCAGTGACAATGGCCGCAGGTTCAGCACCAGCTGAATTTTTTGATTAGAACACAGGAAATATAATTAGTATTATCACTGACTAGGCGTTGGACCTGCATAACCGACTTGAGATGCATCCGGGAAGTAACCGTCAACAGCAGTGTTGGTGGCACCGGGAGGAGGATAAGAATCAACGACGGTTGATCCTGCATAACTGGAAGCTGACTCTGCGATGCAGAACGGCAGAGCGAGCAGCAGAACGGCGGCAAGCATGGCTTGATGAGTTAGAGGGGTCAGAAAAATATGAAGCGCCCGAGTTACATACTTTATAGCAAATTATACATACGTGATCATATGTAATGGGACTAGTCTAAGAATGAACGTGGCCTAGATGAAGTCGCCTACCCTCGGGCAGCTATAGTTTTTTGTTCCGAATCATAAAACGTTTGATGAGGCGGCTCTTCGGGATATGGCGCATGTGCCACCAGGTGGTCAAGGTTGATCGAAAAGCACTCCAAAAGTATTTTCTTGAGCTTTTCTTTTAGGCAACTCCTGCCGAATTTGGCGGACCGGTGAGCTTTTGGTGATCATTAAAGTGATTTCCCTCCCCAACGTGCATGGATGTCGAATATATGTTAACATGGTGACAATCAATGGCTAGCGCTCAGGGGAGAATGAAATAATCAAAGCCAAGGATCGTACGGGCTCTAGGCCTACACATCCGAATCATAATATGGCATGCGACATACTCTGTGCCCTTAGGCAGCCTTAGGCGGCTTTAGCAGGCCTGATGATACCTTGACAGAACATTATCAGGAGCTTAATCACAGCTGGTGATAGTATTACTATACCTCACGGCTGAGTCGTCACCCCCACAAGTCGTCACGACCCAAATATCTCACTCAATTCTTACTTCCGCACACAATTTACAACTTAAATCAATGTTTCTATCATGCACCTTTCATTGCGAGGTTGAACGATCAATTTTTGTTGAGAAATGGTGAAGTTCATTGCAAGCCGTCAAAATCACGCTGGTGACAGCCAGCCGAGCGCTGCCGTAGCGGAGTTCTAAACCAATACTACCACTGGCTGTGACGACTCGTCAGTGAGCCGACGACTCGGACATGGCTCAATGAAATAGCCGCCCAAAAGGCAAATCACGAGAGTCGCGTGCCAGACTGCCAGTGATCCCACAGGCGGCCTATGTATATGAGCAGCGGACTGTTTGGCAATGGGAGAACGCGCGCGAGAAACATCGCATCAAACACTGACAACCCGACTGCCATCAGCGCCGCACCCGTCGAAAGTGAAACTCCACCTGTTCTGGCACTGCCTGCCAATAGCTCTCATTGTTCTTCTTGCGAACATCCGAATGGTTCTTACTTAAATAGTCCTGATCTATGCTATGAAATACCTTATTGCAATCCTCCTGTACATCCAACTCACAGCAATATTTGTACCAGCATCTCGGCGATTTTCTACATTACACCAGCATCAATTTCATTTGCCTCATCATCACGGACTGCATAGCTCTCATTCCCATGTAGCATATCCTGCACCATACAGCCATTATAATAACAGCCACGCCCCATACTATATTTCTTAAGATTTAGGTTCCGGGCTTAGTAGGAACAGCGACGATAATAGGAGTTCGTGGCGCGCAGAATATATTCGGCTGATTCCGTTTATCTATTATATCAACTAACTACTCCGCCACTCAGATGCTCTCGTAGCTCCGCTAGGAAGTGCACGAACCATGTCGGCTGATTGCTATGTCACAACACTCCCCCTCAATCTGGAGACATGCCCATCATGTTGGAGAGTCTCTGATGTGATGGTTTAGCTAGCGGTTTTGTGAGTACATCTGCTATCATCCTTTCTGTAGGACAGTATGTCTCTTGTATTATTTTCTCGCGAATCTTATTCCTGATGTAATGATTTTTTACATCAAAGTGTTTTGATCTCGCATGATGTTGAGGGTCTCGAGCTATCGCTAACGCTGCCATATTGTCTCCGTATAGGATTGTTGTCCTTCTTGGGCCAAATTCAAATCTTCAAACAAGTATTGAAGCCATACTGCTTCCTTCGCCCCATATGCCATTGCTGTATATTCTGCCTCTGTTGAGGATAGTGAGACGGCATTTTGTTTCTTGGAACTCCAGGTAATGGCTCCTTCACTTAGCTTGAATACGTATCCTGATACTGAGACTCTATCGCGGATGTCATTAGCATAGTCTGCGTCTGTCCATCCCTCAAATTTGACTTTGGCGTTTGTGGAATCGGTTCCTCGATACTTAATTCCGAGGTCTTTAGTCCCTGCTAGATATCTTAATACCCGTTTTGCCGCTGACCAATGTGTTAGTCCAGGATTTGCGGTAAAAGAGCTCAATCTCTGAATCGCATATGCGATGTCAGGACGCGCCGCCACTGCAAGATACATTAAAGATCCAACTAATGAGGCGTAACTATTACTACGCTCGCCTTTTGTGTTGGTATCTTCTTTTTCTAATACGACTTTCAGATCCATGGGCATACCTACTGCATTGCAGTTCTGGAGACCGTATTTTTGCAGGATTGAGTCTATGTACCGTGCTTGAGACAACTTAATTGTTTTCTCGTCACGGTTTCTTGTTATCTCAATTCCTACTATTTTCTTAGGTTCTCCTAGATCGGTAACATCCAATATCTCTTTTAACTGCATCTTTAACTGACTCATAAGATCGGGATTATTAGCAAACAGGAGTAGATCATCTACCCATACTGTTATGATCTGTGTGCCTGTCTCGGTCTGTCTTATATAGACGCATGGATCCGACTCGGTACGTTTAAATCCTATCTTTGTTAGACGACTGTTTAATTCAATGTTCCACTCACATCCAGATTGTTTCAATCCATACAAGGTCTTTCGAAGTCGGCACACTCTTCCTGTACCGTCTTCATACCCTTCCGGTTGGACCATGTACACCTCCTCTGTTAAGGTGCCGTTCAAATACGCTCCTTTTACGTCCATCTGCTCAACTTCCCAATCTAGGGCAGCTGCAACAGACATTGTCAATCGAATCGACTCAAGACATACTACCGGTGCGAAAGTATCTGTGTAGTCCATACCGGGAATTTGTGAGTATCCTTTCGCTACTAACCTTGCTTTATATTTAATAACTTCGCCTTCTTTATTTGTTTTCTTAACCAGGACCCATTTGTTTCCGACGAGTGTCCTATTCTCAGGTGGTTCTACCAATTCCCAAGTACCCATTTCATTTAGCTGGGTAAGTTCGGCTCGTATCGCTTCCTCCCATTTTGGCCAATCAATTGACGCCTGTGCTTCTCTTAGGTTCTTTGGCTCATTGGGTTCAATGTGTCCTCCTTCTACCATCGCTATCAAGACTATATCTTCCTCTGTGAGTTCTGGCAATGGCAGTTCACCGTTTTTGACTTCATATGACTTAGCTTTATTATTCTCGTCATCCTCGAAGTCTGGTTCTTTCATCTTGCGGTAGTCTTTTCTAACCGTCTGTCTTTTAGTTCTTCTGGGCATCTCTTGTGTCTCAGGCGGTTCTTTCCGCTTATTACTTGCGGATGTATCCTTATCTGAGTTGTTTTCTGGTAAGTGTTCTCGTATATCTGATTGCCGTTCATCTTTGGAGTGTTCTTGTATAGGTGATTGCGCGTCAGCTCCCCCTGATGTCTGCGCGTCTAATTCTCCCATATCATTCTCCCCCTCGCACTGCACATCACTAGCGCTTTGTGGAGAGTTTTCTGGTGAGCTTATAAATTTATAATTTCTGCTCACTCGTATCTGACGTGTTCGGGCGTCATAGTATCTTATTGCCTTCGGTCCATCCACATAACCGACAAAGACTTGTTTCAAGGACCTAGGCTGCATTTTCGACTGATTGGCGTTCTCCTGGAGAACATAAACAGGTACGCCGAATTCTTGTAAGTATGACACGTCAGGTTTTTTACCACTCCATACTTCTTCAGGGGTTATATGATCTAATGCTCGGGTCGGTGCCCGATTTCTCACATATGCGGCGTGTGCAACCGCTTCAGCCCATAAGAACTCTGGTAGGTTTCTATCGGTTATCATCGCTCTTGCTAATTCTGTTAGCGTTCGGTTCTGTCTCTCAGATACACCATTCTGTTGTGGTGAATATGGTGCCGTGGTTTGTAGGTCTATTCCCTTCTCTTTGCACCATGTTATCAGCTCATGATTGATATATTCAGTACCATTGTCTACCCTAATCGCTTTGGGTGTTTCATTTCTATGTCGTTCAAGGTAGGCAATATATTCCTTTACCTTTGTCGACGCCTCATTTTTGTGCTTTAGAAATTCAACGGTACACCTTCTGGAACAATCGTCCACGAAGGATACATAATAACGAGCTCCTCCTATGGATTGGGTCCTAGCTGGACCCCATACATCACTATGCGTAAGTTCGCATGGTTTCTCTGCTCGTTCATCTACTGATTTTGGGAAAGATTCCCTAGTTTGTTTCGCGCGTATGCACGCTTCACATTCAAATGAAGGTTCGCTTCCATCGACATTAAAGCCTTCTACTAATTTTTCATTATATAGCTTCTTAAGGCCAGTAATAGCTACATGTCCGTATCGTTTATGCCATGTCAGCCAATCGGCTGCTTGTTAAGACCGTACTCAAGTAGTATCGGATCCGAAGGGCTTCGGCCTCAGCTCATGCGCTGTGCCCCTTTCCCGAGTCTTGCCCCTTATTTCAGAGAGCTAAAGTATCGCGTCTAGTGAGACGGTAAGTATCGAACGGATAAGTCTTGTATTGCGAATAAGTATTGCAATGGATCCGTTAAGACTTCCGGATATCGAACGTATAGAGTAACGGCTAATCCGGATCGGGTCCGGACTAGAAACTAACGGGTGAGGACTGTCCGAAGACAGAGGCGGATATGTAGACTATAGGAATCTATCCTAAGTCTTGGAGTAGACAAGAGTAGCGTACTCAAGTCCGGATGGATAACGGAGGGACTTAGAGTCCAGACGGAATGAGTGCAATCTAAGATGATATTCGAACTGATCTACTACAGCGCATATACAAAGGTTTATATACTACGGATAGCTAACAGAATGATCAATAAGCAAAGGTGCGAGGCTATGTACGAAAGTATAAGCAAAGTCTAAGTGGAGCGTATTGGTAAGTTGGATGGATCACGAATCATGAACCGGGAATGAAGTACAAGTAAAAGCGGATTCGTAAGTGTAGCGGATCAGTAAGCATAGCGGATCAGTAAGCAAAGCGGAAGTAAAGGATAACCGGTATACCGGTGTACGGGAATACTGAAAGGAGATGAACGATAGTTAGAGTTATATGAACAGGAAATGAAATAAGAATCAAAGCGGATCTGTGGACCGGACGATGGATATGTTCATCGGATCTGGATCGGATCTGAGATCCAGATCATCGGATCTGTAACCGGATATATGGTATATGACACTGCTGGTCTTCGTTGTACGGTATGTGCTCTTGCTATAGGCTTTAATTTTGCTCTCACATTTAATTTATATAGGCCATGATCAATATTTCCTTCTGCGATGTGATGACCATGTCTAGCGTACAAGGACACTTTCCCACCGCCGAACTTAGCACATCCGCCGTCTTTATCCAACTGGCGTATGGATAACAAATTGTTTGATGCGTTCGGTACGTATAGTACATTTTTTTAGTAAAATTTGATCTTCTGATTGCCCATATAGCTTTCAAGTTCAACTGTGCCTCGCCCTTTTACTTCAAGGGGTTCATTCCCTATCCCAACCACCTCACTTTTCGTTGGGGCATAATCTGTGAGTGCAGTTCGAACTCTGGTTATATGTGATGTTGTTCCTGAATCTGCGAACCATTCGTACCAGATCATTGACTCTTGGTCCCTCTTTGGGGCACAATCAGACTGAACCATAAACTGCAATGTTAGGTTCGCCTTCGACTTCCATATCAGTCTCGTCACCCTCACTGCGCACTTGGTAAGCACGTTTCGGCTTTTGAGGTCTGGATGACATTCCTGAAGTCTTCTTTCCCCAGCACGCCGAAGTCTCATGTCCGAATTTATCGCAGGACGTACACTTCAGCTTGCCTTTCCAATAACATTTCGCAGTGGCATGATTATGCCTACTGCAAATCGAGCATTCCAGTAAGTTCTGTTTGGGTCTTTCCTTCTCAATCTTACGCTTTTTCCCGTGTTCGGTACTCTTAGCATAATATCCTTTCTCCTGTGTACCATGTGTCTCCCTGCAATTATATTCATCTATAATCAATGAGGTAATCTCCTGGGAGGTTATGCCTTTTGTTCCTTGCGTATCCGCATGTGTACCAAGGTACGAGGATGTGAAGGCATCCCAAGAGTCCGGTAAGGACATCACAAGCAAGGACTTGTATTCCTTGTCCGTAATCATCTCGCCCATAAGATGTAGGTCATTTTGTTGCTGTTTCATCTCATTGATATGTTCGACAATATTGACGCCTTCAGTTGCCCGCATAGCGAATAAATTTCGCTTTGCGACGACGACGCTTTGTTGTCCTCGAACTTGATGAATACTCATCAGGTTTGTCCACATTTGTTCGGCTGTTGCAGCCTCTGTAACATGCACCATCTGCTCGTCAGTGATGCTGTTCATTATCAAGGTCTGTGCAACTTGGTCGAGTTTGTTCCAGGTCGCTAACTCATCCACCTTGCCTGCATCAGGCTTTTCGTCGTGCCGTCGACATGTTCAGCCACGCCGTGAAGCTTGAGAAGGCCCATCATACGTGCTTTCCATCCACTCCAGTTTTTTTCTTTCAGCGGTTCAATTTTATATGACGACAACGCTCCTAAGTTTATTTCTTTAGGTTTCTGAGTAGCCGCAGGAACAGGTACTGTTGTGGAAGCCCCAACAGTTGTAGAAGTCGGAGGATTAGGATTGGGATTCGACATCTTGCTTGTTTGTGTCAATGTATTGCTTTGACGTTAACTTTATAACGTATCACAGGGCTCGTAACCTCTTAAGATTTAGGTTCCGGGCTTAGTAGGAACAGCGACGATAATAGGAGTTTGTGGCGCGCAGAATATATTCGGCTGATTCCGTTTATCTATTATATCAACTAACTACTCCGCCACTCAGATGCTCTCGTAACTCCGCTAGGAAGTGCACGAACCATGTCGGCTGATTGCTATGTCACAACAATATTCCACATCACACCAACCAATCATAATCATAATTTTCGACCTGTAACTCGACCGCGAATTTCTTAGGCATTGCCGAGCGGACTCTGAAAGCGGCAGCAGTGAGCTGCTGTGACAAAAGTGTGACCTGACGACTTGTGGGGGTGACGACTCAGTACTCAGCCGTGAGGCATAGTAACCATAAAATTACATGCGGGGGTTGGGTAACCATGACGGCGCGCGCGCGATGTCGTATCAAAAGTTGTTGAACGTTACATAACAGTCGCCGACTCTCGGTGTTGAACCAAAAGCCTGGGTTTGTTCAACTTGTCAATTGTGGATGCTCTAGCCTGTCTGTCTGCTAAGTTGCAGCGATATCCAAACTGTTATCCCAATAATCGGTTGATGGTGTTGGAACCGAGCGCCAGCTAGTCATGATGCTATTTTTCCCACCACTGCGGCAGGTGCAAACCACGCGTGGCACTCATACTTAAGTACTTAAGTACAGGCTATAAGCTACTTGGCGGTTTCAAGTTGCATACAGTGTAGCTTCTTGCTTCAACTTTAAGCTTTATGTATTGAGAGGCAATGCTCGTCGTCCCCTTACATGAGCATGCAACAAATACCGTCCTTACTATTCCAGACATCCAAAGTCTTGAATACAACATTGTGCTCATCAATCATTTCCTCACGCCGGTATCATGACTTTGTTCGTTTCTCCTACACCAGGTTAGCTTCCTTTCCTTTCTTGTTTTGAGGTTTAAACGAACAAGCTACTTTTTATAGGTGGCGCAGGCCGTGTACCACTCCATGCCCCCACTATCATAGGTGTAGCATCGTCAAGAGGTACTCGTGGGTGAGCACTCTTTCTCACCCCTTGTCGCGCACCTGAGGTTCAGTCTTTGTTTTTGCAGTCACCAGGAAGATTACTATGCTTTTGCATCATTACTCTTGGATCCTGAGGGGTTACAGGCAGGCTTGAAGAGAACACTCGGCATCGATTGGACCCCAAAGAACATCAGTGATCCGTTAACACGTCAGGTAGTCTTTGTCGGCCTTTATGACGGGTATGTATCGCACCCATCTTGACACACAGCAGCCGTTGACACCATGCAGACATGGCGGATCTACCGTTTCTCAGTTTTTGCGTCAGGAATTGCATGGGTTATTCGAATCCGTCGACAAGGCTCACATCCCAGAGTTGTATCTGTGGATCAAGGATCAAGGGGGTTATTTTAAGAGGTTCCGTGGGGGTGCCCTTGCTCCCTGGATAAATCAGTCCAACGGAACGCCTCCGCTAGATCTCGAGGCACGTGCTACCCAGGCATTCTTTGAAGTTGGTGAGCAACATTGTCTCGCCCATTTACGTTTACAAATGGGGTAAGTTTAGATCGCCTCCTCTCTATTGAGAGTGAAGCCAAAACATGTGGAGCGACAGCGTCCGTCGCGATCCTCCACTCCCTTGATACCCGCCCGTTCTTCTCGTCCACAAAACTTGTTTTGACAGTCGCTCATGCTGGGTTAGTCATATTTTCAATGAACACAGACATATGTTTAGAAAACATGCAAATAGCGATGCTCGAGTACTCCTTTGTGGCACCAACGACTGTCTTGTCCGCCCGATGACCGAGAATCATCACCCCGATACCCTTATAGAGGCCACACGTCTCCGACGGATGATGGGTTCATCACTTATCACTGATTCGTTTGGCGAGTCTCGGTAAGCCAAAACAACGTCTTCCATTATCGTGTCCCGTTAATGATCTTGCAGCTGGATGGGTGCTCTGGCAAATACGAGAGCGTGAGCAGCACACCTGCCTGCTTCTAGTGATTTGCTGATGTCAGTCTTAGCCTCGGAGATCTCAAGTGGAAGCCGTACGGCGTGACTCCAGAACCAGATGTTCGAACCATGCTGCTGGAAGGTGTTATACTTCCTGTGGAGTGTTATTATAGCTTCTTACATCATTGACAGGCACCAAATGGGCGTACATGATCATCGTCTCCGATGGTGTGTCATCCATACTATCCGATCAAGAAATAGTCGATGTTGCCCGAGGCGCACCCAGCCCAAAGAAAGCTGCCGAGCAAATCTTATCATACTCTGAAGAGCTGGGTGGGGAAGACAATGCAACGGTTGTAGTTGTACCCTTGTCTGGTTGGAGAAAGATTCAAGGGCCTGACAGGACCCGCGCTCTTCGTGAGTATCGAAGTCAGCAAGCGGGTAAGTGTTTCGAGTTTTCTTTTTTCCCGTTGATTAACAGTGTCGTGATAGTCGGAAGTGAGCGACAGAGAAGAATGTGATTTAGAGGATTCATCAGTTATACCCTCCGTTAGCGTACATAATTCACTACATTATTGTAGACATTTATTTGACTTCATTTGTCTGGTGTGTTAGTACAATTAAATCTGCGCTACGGCATGTCCATCCGACCTTGGGTCACACCCGGCAGCCCAAACAGTCTTCCCAGACGCATCAACGATCTTCTGAATAATCTGTCCACGACCCATTATCTCCCTCCCCCAGCCACTGACGACATTGGCGTCATGACCCATAGCTAAAGCGACCCATTCAGAAAAGTGATGCCCAGAAAACAAAAAGCCATACCGCGAAGCTTCTGAATAGTTGACATGGGAATAGCGTCTTCAAAGTTAATCCCACCGCTGACCACACCGAAGGCAGCAGGATCCTTGTCATCTGGGTCAGGCATTCCAGCTGAGATGCAGAATCGAGGGGCATCAAGGGCAGCTTGGGCAGTGAATCCACGCAGCATGTTAAGCAGGACCTGGACGTGACCTTGGGGCTGTATGATGTTCATTTAATCACTATATCTACGGGCACTAGAGGGGTGCGAGTACATACCTGCATGAAACCACCCATTACACCGTAGGAAAGGAACAAATCGCCCCCTCGTAACGCCATTGCAGGGATGATGGTGTGGTATGGCCGCTTTCCTCCCTACAAGAATGGCACAATTCAATAGGCTGCACTGTTAAATTTGCTGTATGATATACCTGTAAGCAGTTAGGGTGACCCTCCTGCAGAACGAATCCGGCACCCCTGTTCTGAAGAGTAAACCCGCATCCCTTGGGTATAGCTTCATATAAAAAATTCAGTATCGTCTAAACTGTGGCGCGAATTGATGTCACCTGCTGTCCCAAATCCTTTGGTTGTAAAGTATCAAGGCGTGCATTCACGGATAAACTGAATGCCCTACCTGCATAATTGCTCTGAATAAAACTACATGCATTTCCCCACTGATCCGAAGCTGAAACACGAGAACGCTTAGTAAATGGACGCTGCACAAGGCTGCTTTGTCTATCATACCAGTGAAGTAGACCGTATCAGATGAGTTTACTGGGTTTCCCTAGCCGACTGTGAATAAATTAAACGCGAATGACCATCGGACAAGACTCACGTGAACGATGTTGGGGTTTCTAGCTTGGGCGTTGAATAGAGCTGCGCGTTTGGAAAGATATTCCTACAGCTTGGATTAGATGCGACGGAGTAATGCAAGCTCAAAGGCTAACCTTGCTTAGTAGTTCATCGACCGGGATTTTGTTGAACTCAGGATCAGTCACGTAGTATTGTGTGTCTGCTGCCCGTCAGTTGTGAAACAGAAGCAAGTCATGTAATGATCTCACCCGCAAAGGCGAGACTAAATAAAAGAGACATAAAGACCATGAATCCAGAGTATTAATATTCGATCACTAATACGCACCGCAGAGCCTCAATGAGTGCATGGAGATACTCGGCAGAGTTGTGTTCTAATTCCAGGAGGGACGGAATCTTTCCTTGTATTTGCATTTGCTCGAGAATGCCAAGAGCGACCAATGCAGTGATGCCTGGCAATGAGCATTAGTCATGCTCAGTGGAGACTCGTTCATCTTCACCTTGACCATTGGGAGGACACTACATTACGATAAAGTCAGCATCCACCCGTAAACCACACTATCCACGGCTCACCTCATAAACAGTAACATCCCCAGCATAAGTGTATTTGATCGGTTCTACGAATGACGTCTCGTGCTTTGCAAGATCGTCAAGCTCCATAACACCCCCTTTACTTTGAATGAGCTCCACTATAGCTTCTGCGATACGACCTTTATAGAAACCATCCTTTCCTTGCTCCGCGACAGCGCGGAAAGTCTTGGCAAGGTTGGGGAACTTCATGATTTGACCTGGAAGAGGTGCTTTCCCATTCAAAAGCATTTCATGTCCATTCGGCGATGCATTTTGTATCAACTTTTCCGAGCGCTGCCACTGTAGACAAATCAGCAACTTGCCCAACATGAATAAAGGCTGAACTCGCATTATAACTGTGAACTTCAGATACTGGAACTCTACAACCAAGAGTAGTCAATAAACTTGGCGATTAGTGGGATAAACATTACGGACCCTTCCTCAGCGAGCCTAATCGCAGGCGCCAGAACTTCAGCGACGGTTAGTTTTCCACTTCCGAACGTTTCCACAGTGTCGACCCACGCAGCAGCAGCACCTAGTCGTTTGTTCATTCATAGTGTGATCAGAGGTGTCAAAAAACAAACCTGGGACGGTGACACAGTTGAGGTCTGTGAGAGGAATCTGGGCGCCTTTAACACCTCGTTGACGCATGTAATCGACCGACAACTTCTGAGGAGAGTGACCAGAGCCATTCATCGCCTTTATGGCTTTCGTTTTGGCATCGTAGAAGAGACAAAAGGCATCCCTATTTCGCTCTCAGATTGGAATTGTGCACTTGCTCTTGGAACAGACCCACCCTCCTATGCCGCAGCAACTTGGCTCGGTCACATTAAGAGCGGCAGAGGTTGCAACAGCAGCATCAGCTACGAACGAGAGCACGCAGTGTCGGTAGAAGCTGTAATCGAGAACACCGGCACTCACCTGCATTCCCGCCTTTCCTTAGGATTTCGAGTCCAGCTTCCGCTGCGAGAGGTTGGGAACATGCGACGACACCCTTGGTACCATAGACTTGGGATCGTCGACTTGGAAATTGCTGCAACACGAGATCAGGTTGGTCTACTTTACTCCAATTGACTTTCATTGCGGAGAATGCGGAGGGAATGAGAAATACGGAGGTGAGGAGCTACGAGACCTCAATATTCTTGTTGGTTAAAAACGGACTGCCTAGCGCTCACACACTATCAGATCGTGTTTTGTGCTCACATGAGCTCACATGAATGTGACCACCGAGCCTCCCGGAACCCCGCAGTCAAATGGTATATGATTAGTACGGAACGAGAGTATTACATAACAATCAGAGGAGGTGCTGTGATATCGGGCATCGGAGGTCAATCGGAGGTGACTGTCTATTTTTCGTCATGTCTCTAGAATTCCGTTACCAATCGGCATCGACGGAGTACCAGAAAATACAAACAGAACTGGCAAGTTTGGTGGAGAATCGCACTCGTCTCGATGCCCAGCTTTCCGAGAATGAGATGGTCAAAAAGGTTCGCCGAACATCTTTCGCAAACTCATTTGTACCAACTCCATCTTCCAGGAGTTCGCGCAGTTAACCCCCAGTAATACTGTCTATAAACTTGTGGGACCTGTATTGGTGCCTCAAGATCAGAATGAGGCCAAATCCAATGTGGAGACACGTCTGGAATTTATCAAGAGCGAAATGTCACTGGTTTCATGTCCGAGTTGAATGCAGGACTCATCAGTATCACAGAAAACGCGTAGATGGACAAATAAATGATGGCGAGGACAGGTCGGAGAAAAAGAAGAATGAGGTATTGTCACTTGCCCGTTATTCCCAATGACAAGTTTGACCCGACAATCCATTGTGTCGCAGCTCGTCGAAATCCAAACGAAGCTTCAACAGGATCAATCCACGCCAAATTCTTAGACGAATGTTGCTGTGAAGATACCTTGGAATCGAGTTGCTGGTCTCTACAGGAGTGCCAACTCACTTGAACGATTGACTTGTACTAATAACCGCGCGATCACCCCGAGTGCTACTCGTACAATGTACACCATATATATACACTACTAAAGACTACATATGACAGATCAACACATTCTGAACCATCATTGAAAGGCTGCTCGTGTCAATACAAACCTCTCATAGAAACCGAGTGCGACTGTTTTTGATGGACCAAGGCTCCTCGCCTTGATCATCCCAAGCTCTCGCATAGCAACATCCCAGGGAAATTGACCAGCGGTGTTTGGGCATTCGTGAATATATGCGTAGGAAGCTTTGAGCCTTGCCACCTCCTCCGATGAGAAGAAAAGAAAAGATGAAAGGTCCGGGGCAGCAGTGAAATCACGAGCGAGGGAGCGAAGAATATCTTGCCGCCGTTCAATTTTAAGGCCAGAGAAACTACGACGGATACTCTTCTTGTGCTCTTCACGCATCTTTTCGACGTGTTCGCGTATCTTGGAGAGTTCCATTTCCAGTGTCAAAGCAGCATACTCATTGCTGTACTTCACACGCTGGACCCTTGACTCGGCATCCTGCCATGGCTTCTCGAGAGAGGAATCTCTGTGACCGTGGTGTTTGGAAAAAGCGCTATCGACCTGTTGCAGTTTCAGGTCCCGGTATTTCCGAGCATGGCTCATAATCGCATCCATAACAAATTCTGTCATGCCTTTGGGACGCTGAGCGTTGATGTCGTTGGTTTCCGGTTTCTCCTCTCCACACTCTTTCCACTCTGGAGAGCGCTTGTGGTAGAGCTTTGTATCGCTCTTTATGACCTCCGGTAAAACAGTTAATCCACTCTTCGCTCCATCGAGAATATTGCAAAACCTGTGGTTATATAAATGTGTGTTCCACTACTACAACAACCGCGACCTACATGTAAGCCAAGCGAATGGTTTCACTATGCGCATATCCAAGGGTGTACACCGCCACGTCGTGTAGGTTCGAGTACTTTCCGACTGACGATATGTCACGCAAACCTCCTAACAAAAATGACTGCAGGCGAGGTATGAGATCGTCGAATTCGCTTCCTTGGTGTTGTTCCAAAAAATCATCGACTCGTAGGGTGTTCTTATGGAAATTCTCGAAGAGATTATCAGGCGGATGAGAATATTTGAGGTCGGCATTGTTGAAGTGCGACACTATGGACGGCTGCCAAACAGCAATTGCCTTGTCCCCATCGTAATCGCCTAATTGTTGCTCAGTATCTTGACATAGATACGATTTCATAATTTGATGTACCTCCAGCAAGAAGATCTGCAAAGCGGCGAGTTCCCTGCACAGAGCACACTATCACGTCTGTGTAGCGCCTGAGCTCCGGTTTTTCGACAGCTCTGACCTGCCTCCAAATCATTAAGATGCGAAAGACATAGTAGACGACAGATCAGCATGCCTTCTGAGTATCTGTCGGCAGTTTACAAGGATGCCGTGCGAGCTATTATCGGTTCAGCGTCTGTAATGAGTCGAGGAGCGACATTAAATAACACTGACCAGAACATCACCCAATACAACATTTGACTCTGTTCCATCAGGACAGAGGAATTTCGAATCCTTCGAGAGAATTTGCACTTCGTCAGGAGCCAATGTTCCAGAAGGGTCTAAGGTGCACAATGGTCAAATAAACGAAGCCTTAATTATTGATAACCTCGCACCTGGCACAATCCATCCCATGCAAGACATGGGCACCTCGATTCTATATCGTTGCACAAAGTTGTCGACCATCGTCTTAAGAACATGGCGAAGCTTGTCAGCGAGGACTGGGCAATCGCGAGGGGTGAAACCAGAGTCAAGCATGACCATTACCGTTTCTTCAAGAGAAGAAGGGCAACCTGAGATCTCGTCACCCCACCAAGCGACTGAGCGAGGAATTTCGATGACCGCATTCAGATCGTCTTCGTCATCATCTTCAATGTCGTCGTCTTTGACGGCGAAACCTCTTGATCGAGCCTCTCCACCAGATTCACGAGCTAATCTGGATCCAACCACGGCGCCGGCTCTGGCAACACTATGCCATAGACGATACATGGCATCTGGACCATCCCAGTCAAGCAAACTGTTGACGATAGCATCCAAACCTTCCTTCATCAGATCAATAAATACTGAGTGGGGAACACCATTTTCAGCAAGATTCACTATGGTCTCTGCAGCAAGGCGGGAGGGAGAACGCATATGAGACGACCGTAGCACATCAATTGTTAAGTGACTAGGTGATAGTTTTTGAGTTTGAGGATACTTGACTTTGATTTGCGATTCGCGCAACCAAACTCGAGGGACGTCGGAACAATTTTCCCATGAATCAGGATGCAGGAGTAGGAGTCCCTATAGGAGGATATTTATTTGACTTTCCCAACACTCGAGCAAGTGTCTGTTACCTTGGCGCCAGCGATTCTACATTGTATTGCCGTCGGTGTTGTGTCCCATTGCAAGAGCTCGCGTAACGCCTTCAAGGCAATTTTGTTAATATACCCGCAGCCATCTGTCATGTCTGGACCCCCCGGGTCTTCGGCGCAGAAGTCAGTTTTCACTACATAGTTAATAAGAATACCAATAGCTTACTTTCTTCTTTCAAACATATGATATTTTCCCGATTGATGGTAATACCTGGGACAGAGTTCGAAAGTCCCAATGCAAACCGCGAGGACCATTTTGCCACAGTCTGAAACGCATCAGTGAAGTTCCCGAACTCTCAGGACTGTTGCCAACCTGAGCTGTATTATAATATATAGGGTTATGCCAGTCGAGATAATCCTCCAGAGACGGCGGTGAAGGGTGAGCATGAGAAGGAATTCGACCACATCCCGTCGAAGAATTAGTTGCCACGAGAAAAACACTTCCATCTCTTGCATAAAATGCCCGATAAATCAGACCACAGAGGAGAAAGTGTTGCGAAAAAAACTCCACAAGGCCATGCTGAGGCTTGTTTAGAATATTCCTCGGCACCTTCACGCGTAGGAAATTTTTTGAACCATACTGTCGGGTTAGTCTCGACGAGGACCCAAGCTCTGGCGGACTGAGTTGAATGCGATATTCAGGCGTTGTAGTCTTCTTATCGATAGCCCTCAAAGTTGCACCAAAATGCACTTTCCCTCCATACCAACCATCTGCCTGTCGCTGGAACCCGTCAAAACTATCACCCATTGCAAGAGCAAGTTCGTGCTCTCGGTCAAGCTCTTTCCAAGGCGACTTGTTATGATATCAGTTATCGACCATCGCAAACCAAAGGAGCACTGTACCAGAACTGCCTTTTCCTTCACGAAGAATCCTTCTTCTTCGCCCATTGAGTTATGGCATGCTGCAAACACCTGAGCCACGCGTGGGGTAGCTTCTTGGTTTGTGCCACGGAGCTTATCCAAGTCGGGGATATGGATGTCCTCGTATGCAAGAACATCGTAACTGACCATTTTGGCAATCAGCCACTGTACCCCAAAGGATATGTTTTTACTGTCAAAATAAGCTTGTAGGTTTCGATCGTGAGCCTGTGAACTTCGTCAAGAAGAGTCTCGAACCCGCGCAAGAAGCACCCACGATTGTATGGATTTTAATTTCTGCATCGCCGATTCTCGCACTCTTAGTACGTGAAGACAAGGAATTGTCAGGAGGCTCCTCTTTTTTCCGTTTACCTAGGACAGAGGACCAACTGCTCGAAGGTGAAGCCGAATCCGCTGAATCCGACGAGCCAACAGACATAGCTGAAAGCGGTTGGGCAGAACTGGAGTCAACAGTGGCAATATTGTTCGCAGTGCCATTCAAGACTGTGACTAGCTGTTAGGCTCTCAGATCACATCGACGATGAGTTAACTCGCCCTCTTCTGGCATATTGCACATCATATCACTCAGGTCTTCCAGACCGGAATAGACAGATGATTGCTATGATTTTAGTGTTAGTTATGCGAGAAAGATACCAGAATAGGAGCTAATTGGAGACTGACTGTTGATGAGATCGAGTCGCATGAAGCACTCCTTTCCACTGGTAGTGGAATAACAGGAACGAGTGCAGAATTAGCCTCTTGGTGATGTGGAGTGGGTCCATGTCCATAACTATGTCACTTCACACGCAAAATGCAAGATCAAAACAATCGTACCTTCTGCGAATTCCCACTCGTCGTCTACTAAAATCTCCTCTTGTACCTCGCGGTAATAAGCCCGTGCGATACCCCTCGACATCCCTAGGCACACAAAATACGTGCAAGACGTACTAGTTCCTAGTAAATGTGAGTTCAAAAAATTGGGACGAGGACGATGTGAAAAATGTAGTGGGGACCAAGTTATTGCAGGCCAACTTGAGCTGGATCAGACTGATCATCCAAAGAGATCATCCAAAGAAACACGATTGGAAAGCTCCGAGTCGCTCAAGATAGAAGGTGTGCGATTCAGCTGAAACGTTGTTGACAATGAGGCTAGTTGCAAATAGTAATATTATAGATGGATTCAAGTTGAAGTCGCGATTTCGGATTGACTGACTTCGAACGTTGAACCGTAGCATGCAAGGTTGTGACCGTGTACACCAGATTCTTTTGCAACATTGCACCAAATCACAATTTGATCTGTCGATCGTCTCTCCTCGCTGCTGAAATTGGCGTGCGTGTTGCGTGTTGCGGTGTCAAGACCACTGCTAAAGAGCCATGGGAAGTAAAGAGCATGATTACAAACATATTGCTACTGCATAAATATAAACCCTATACGTGATATTGATAGCCCATCAGCTTTCCGTTCTTGACTGGGCCCTCAAACGGTTCCTTCCCATTCGTGAAGTGTACCAGCTCGAGTAACCCAGCCTCGATGTCACCGAACCCTCAAAACAAGGGTTCTCCAGACGTGAAGCTTTGCATCATTTGGGCGTGAAAGACAACAAACATCCACAGGACTGGGTCAGTCGAAAGCATGTTAGTAGCACATATATTTGAAATGAATGCTTATTGTATGAGTGCCTCTACATGACGAGTATGAACAAGGACTCGAAGCGCAGTCTAGAATGCCATGCAGACTCCGGAGGTTTGGTCAACTAGAAATTGGACCATGGAAAACCAGAACCAAAATCACGGAACAGACTACATTGGGCGAGCAAGTTCGTCTGTGCAAGTGAACAGACGTACACATTAACTTGGTGTCATCACACCCTTATGACTGTTGTGCAGCCTGCATGTGTGCCAAATCCCGCTCTGTCTCTGGACTCTTCAAGATCTTTTCCAGTTTAAAGCGTTTCCGCGCGGATATTGGAGGGCAGTTTCGTATTAACACGGCATCGTTCAATCGAAGGACTACTCCATGACTTAGCATATGTGCGGAGAATGACATAGTGGCGACAGACCTTCTTGTTCGTCGTGTGTTAGAATCTTTTTGCTTCGTTCAATGCGCTGAAGCGGCAGGGTCAGCATACCTATTCTTCGTAGGGCCAAATTGAAAGTGTACTTTTCCGGTTAATTTATGGATGACATGGCGTGAAACAGTCACAGTGGCTGTCTTGTGCATGCAGCCGACTTTAGTGACTATTCCTGTTAATGCCATGGGGGGCATGGTAGGCAAATAGAATGAGTTTGAACTTGCGATGCTACTGTTTGGACTCTTTACAGCGTGGGAACATTGACGTGACTAACTCTTAGTGTTGTGGGCAGAAGTCTGCCATTCTGCCAATGGCAATTGGCAAGCGGCAATTGCCGGCAGTAGGTCGAGGGCCTTTGGCAGAAGTCGGCAGAAATCAATGTGAATCTTATTTGTACTACGAGCAAATAGCATATGTTTGATGTTCAAAAAAGTGTATCTGAGCCTCTCTGCACACCAGAATGTCGTCAAAAAAGTCCAAGGGCCGCCCCACCCGAGCAATCATCGATCATCACCAACCACTTTGTCCAACAGTACAAAGTCCCAAATTCATCCAATCGTTATTTTTACAAATGCAACTACTGTTCAACATCTATAGAAGGTGTACACCTCAAACATGTTCTTGACTGGAAATGCACTTGATTGGTGGGAAACCCTCCACTCTCCACCAAGTTCCAACTGATTGATACTGCTGCAAGTGAGGTAACGCACATATCTTGTTTTCGGGAGCCGAAGTACTTCGGAATGCTAACAGGGCACCACACACTCCTTGTTTTCGAGAGCTTTGGGGAGCTGAAGAATTTCGGAAGGGTAGGGCACTCATCACTCCGACATGACATTTTAGGACTACTAAAATACCGTCCCCCGTTACTCGTCTGAAACTTTTCGGTTCCCTGGAATTGCATTACTTCAAGGTACGAGCAATCACCATTCAAACTGCGTGTACAGCCATTCAATGACCCCCATCACTTCATAACAGCTGGACAACGCATGATCAAAATTTTTATTGACACACAGGATATATTAGACCGTTCACCCTCCACAGTACGGGATCCCTCGTCACAAAATACCTTCCACATTGGTCACATATTTTGAAAACCTGGTCCCAGTTCCAGATACTCACAGCGGCCAGCCAGGAGACCTATTTTGAAACTATTCATCAGAACTACACTATCCTGTACTTGTCCGAGGGGGAGATAGGTGGACACGCGTTGGTATCCACCATGACTCGTTGATCCTTGAGTAGTAGCGGTACCTTGAGCAGATACTTTGTATTAATTAGTTGTGTGCCGAATTGTATTTGTACCTCCAACTCACAAGTGCGATGACGCTGATCGATTAGTCGAATAAATGGTCGCAGGTTTGCTGAGGTCACACCGACCAAACCAGATTTGTCGAAAATCAGGCCAGAGCGAGACGTGGAATCGAAGATAACCGTTGAAGTAGGGGCGTAATGTTATGCGAGTTGGGACTCGGCAGGAAGGTGCACCTAGGTGAAAAAAAAAACATATCAAGTGTTGGAAGTTTATTAACCAACGTGAAGACTACATATGTGATATGTTGATATAGCTATTTTGATGAAAGTCAACGGTCCTTCGTAGGCGGCGGCGTTGGAGCGTTCATAGTATGGTAAATGTCACGGTCCGAACTTCGAAGGGGTGAATGAATGGGAGCTAGAGCGTGATGGCGACCGCATGATTTTGATTCGAGTGGTGTAAACAGTGGGTGGGTGAATAAGTTATAATTCGGATTACACGAAAGGAGATGGGTTTTTGTCGAACGCAGGTATTGAACTGAATCGGAACGTACATGGATGAGTGAGCAGCGGGCGTGTTGGGACATCGACAGACAAGCCTAGGCCCAAGAATAAAACAAAGATGGGCTCCTCGGGGTCTTGCAGGGTCTTAAAGGTGCTCGTACCTTGAACATCTTCTGGAAACCGAGAGTTTTCGGACGAGTAACAGGGGACTACTACAGTCATTCATAATCGAGCATCCTTGTAGCGGCGACGTTCTGTTCGGTGTCGAACTTCTATGATGATCACGTATGTATATTTGCTATAAAGTATGGAACTAGAGTGCCTTTCTGACCCCTCTAATTCATCAAGCCATGCTTGCCGCCGTTCTGCTGCTCGCTCTGCCGTTCTGCACCGCAGAGTCAGCTTCCAGTTATGCAGGATCAACCGTCGTTGATTCTTATCCTCCCCCCGGTGCCACCAACACTGCTATCGACGCTTACTTCCCGGATGCATCTCAAGTCGGTTACGCAGGTCCAACGCCTAGTCAGTGATAATGTTAATTGTATCCTGTGTTCTAATCAAAAAATTCAGCTGGTGCTGAACCTGCGGCCATTGTCACTGCTATCCCGTTCTCCAAGGTCGAATACGTATTTCCCTTGTCGAGGCCCAATTCGGCAGACGGTGCAAACAATACTTTCAATGTGATGCGTCACTGGGGCAACTTGTCGCCCTTCTACTCTGTGGAGTCGTTTGGTCTTCCTGGTGCATCCCCTGTCATCCCGGAAGGGTGTGGTATCAACGCAGTGCATCTCTTGATGCGCCATGGCGCCCGCTATCCAACCACTGGCTCCGGAGTTTCTCAATTGGCCTCTGATATTCATGCTGCTGCATCGAAAGAAGGCCTCAGTGTCACTGGTGATTTGGAATTCTTGGCAACCTGGACATATAAGTTGGGCGCGGAGACCTTGACGCCTTTCGGCCGCAACTCGCTGTACGTTCGCTGTCCTCTACGATACTTTCACTGACGCCCCCCTCCATCAGCTTCAGCAATGGGGTTGCCTTCCGCTACAGATATGGCGAGTTGCTTAATGCCTTCACGGACCTCCCAGTATTCCGTACTACTTCTGAAGGTTTGCCTGCATCGAACGTTTGTTTCACAATGCGCTCTGATGGCTTGCTTATGTCGTACAGATCGCATGGTAGATTCTGCGTGAGAGAAATTCATTCATCTTTCTACGTGCGCTGTGCCTGATAATGCTATCGATAGCCTGAACTTTGCTGCAGGCTTCTTTGGGGTCAGAACTTACGAGACCGACTATCATCAGGAGATTATCATCGAGGAGAACAACTTCAACAACACCCTCGCTCCTTATGATGTGTGCCCCAACGCCAATACGGAGGATGTTGGTTACCTCGGTGATATTCAGGCTAGTAAATGGGCGAATATCTATCTCAAAGATGCTCGAAAGCGCTTGCAACCAATGATCCAAGGATTTAATTTGACCATCTCACAATTGGTTAATATGCAGGAAATGTGCGCCTATGAGGTAATCGCATTATTTACATGGTCTTCATGGATTTCTGATATCCCGCAGACCGTGGCCCTCGGGTATTCCAAGTTTTGCGACCTTTTCACTGAGAAAGAATGGGAAGGATACGAATATTACAATGGTATGTTCCCTCAAATGATTCCTTGCTGAGCTCGCCGGTGATCTCTATTTGCAGATCTTAGTGAGCACATTGAGCGGTAAACTCGCAGCCTGAATGACTAATGACTTCATCATGAACAAAGCTTTCTGGTACAGCGACGGACCGGGTAATCCAGCAGCAGCAGCGCAGGGCCTTGGCTATGTTCAAGAACTAGTCTCACGTCTCACTCATACTCCCATCAGTGTCTGGAACAGCAGCACCAACAGCACTCTTGACTCGAGCAACATCACATTCCCTCTTAATCAACCTATATATGTTGACGCTAGCCACGACGTGATCATTTCCACTAGTATGTTACCGCTTCCTTCCTCTCCAATTCAAGACTACTGACGGAAGGGCTCAGTCACCACTGCTCTGAACTTCACCAGTCTAGCTACAACTGGTCCTCTGCCAACCGACCATATACCCCCTCATCGTGTACGCAGTCTCATAGACTACCGCTTACCTCCATGTCTGACCAGTCACATCAGTCTTACATTGTTAGCCAGATTGCACCTTTCGCCTGTCAGCTTGTAGCGCAGGTGCTCAGTTGCCCAGCCTCAGAGGAGCCAACTCATATCCGGTTCCTTCTGAACGATGGTGTGATGCCACTGACGGGGATCCATGGTTGCACGGAAGATTCGAACGGTCTCTGCGCGCTGCCCAGCTTCATCAGCGGGATGCATGAACGAATTGGGGAGATCAACTATGCGCATGATTGCTTCGCCAATTATACCGTGCCCAATCCCGACAACATAATCGATGGAAGATACCCTAGTTAAAAGGACGATTGAGTATTTGGTCGTATATACACAAGTTGTCAGCTTTTGGATAATGAACGTTGACCTCTAGTAGACAAAGGCCGAGCTTCGCCGGCAGCAACAAGTACTAATGACGTGTGCTATCTTGTGGAGAACGCATCAAAGGTATATTAATTGTACATCATCAGTGGGTATCCTTTGGAAAGTAGCGAGCCAGGGCAACAATCGAGAAAAGCTGCGGAAAATTCACTGTCGGACAATATGCTACATGTGTGACGAGATTGAGCACATTTGAATGGACAGGTTCTCACAAATCACTGAGCTGGATATAACTTTCAGAAAGCACAACTTAGAGGGTTAGATTTATCAACACTAACAGGTAAAGTTGACGTCAAGCCCCTTGTGTCGCACCGGTATGCTAGCTGTCAGAATAACTGTTCAACTAAGTCAGAAGATGTTTGATCACTGACATTCCTTTCCTTTGAGAGGTTCGTCCAATGGAGGGTCACCGCCAAGCTGACATCGTTTTGGTGAACTGGAAAGCTTAGGCGACGCATATTTAACAGTGGTAGTAACACATTCAACTCGTGAAGGTTTCACTCGGTCACATGAGATTGCGAGTGCAGGAGGAATTAAAAGCGATGAACGAGAATAACTTACAGTGAATATACAGTGAACAAGTCTGATGGAATCAACACGCGCAACGTATGGACGGTGTTTAAGTTCTCGGCATCGCATTCTCGTTGAATCATCTTCTTGAACGCCCATAAGTTACGGATGATAACTGGAAAACTTTCTGAGGAAAAGCTGAAGCCATCGTGGGGCACGAAAGTGAATTCTTTTTCATGGACAGACTATCAAATAAGAGAGGTTTCAGCGCAATGACGGGCCGTAGTCAAGATGGACCTCCGAGGATCTATACACCAAAAATATTGTCAGTAGGTTTCGAACCAACTCCAAGAGAAACAGATTTTGACTCTGTTGTGGAACTAGTGATAACCACTTGGCTAAGACCAGTTCAATGGACCTCTGAGGATACCATCCATGAGCCAATGTCAAGGTGTGTTCCAATAAAAAAGACCTGTTATTCGGCAAGTTTCGAACCTGCACAGTTGAAGAGAAACAGATTTTGATTCTGTTGCGGTAACCACTTTGCTAAGACAAGTTAAGATGAACAACTGAAGAAACCATCCATGAGTGAATCTTCAAGCTTCAAAGCGTGTTCCGACAGAAAAAATTGAAGAACCTCATCGTCGACAGGTTTCGAACCTGTACTGGCACAATCCAAGAGATAGATTTAGATTCTGTTAAAGTGGCTAGGACGAAGTTGTTGGCATGAACCTCTGAGGAAACCATCCATGAACGATTTTTAAGGCGTGTTCCAGTAGAACAAAAAAGCTCCGTATCAGGCAAGTTTCAAACCTGCACAGTCCAAGATAAACAGATTTTGATTCTGTTGTGGTAACCACTTGACTAACACTTCTTGGATGAAGCTCCGACGAAACCATCCATGAGCGAATGTCAAGGTGTGTTCCAAGATAAAAAAACCTGTTGTCAGCAGGTTTCGGACCTGCGCAGTCCAGGAGAAACAGATTTCGGTTCTGTGGTGATCACTTTGGCCAACTTGAAGACGCTTCGCAGCTGAGCGCTGAGCCTCCGAAGAACTGTACATTCATGAGTGAATGCCAAGGCAGGTTTAAATTCGCGCCACCCCAGATTTCTAATCCGTTCTGCCATGTGCATGACTATTTAAGATTATGGAAAGCCGGACTAGCCGGACTCGCTCTGTTACCACCCGTGACATGGGCCAAAAAATGGTAGTCACAAGTTGAGGACTCCGTACACCAAGAGGTGTGCGTTCGCAAAATCCCGAACATAGGGCTCAACTTTACATAAGCTTAAAACCTTAAAACATAGCCACACGAAGTTTCGAGAGCACTGTATCTGAGGTTCTCGATGGTGACTTCCGAGTTGCATAAAATCGTTAACTCGATACTGGAAGAGGGGTTTTTTTCTCGTCTAGAATACATTTAGATAGACAGTTTAATAAAACTCGCTTGTGGGATGACGCTGCCCTACTACCGAGTGATTTTGAAGCAAAAAAACTAGCCACGTGATTTATATAATTAACGCGTCGATATCAATATACGCGTCGCGTCTCATATGTATCCCTGTCGCATCGCACCACCACTTGTACTCTCTTAAAACTATAGACTTATTCATTATGTATTCAAACCAGCACAATCTGTATAACAGCATCCAACAGCATCATGACAGCACGCCGCATAATGACCATTATTCATATCAAACTACGGAACCGAGATCCAATCATCCTTCACAGTTTTTCGATACCCAGCATTCATCCGGACACTCGCAAAGCCCTCTCATAGACTTCGAAATACCATCACATGCAGAACCAGAACCAGAACCAGAACCAGAACCAGAATCCGATACATGCTACTATGCACCTTATTCTCCTGACTATGATTCTGGTTACTCGGTCAATACGTCTGATAACGAGGATCGTGATCCGCTCAACTGGCAGCCTCCTATTATCGAAACGGACTTCACCAATATCGACGAAGCGCTCGAACTTAAATTAAATACTGCAGACTCACTCTATCGATTATTCAAGGCAGGAAAACTCAAAGTCCAGGTCGGCCCTCAGCAGAGATGGGCCATACTTTGCCCAGATTGTGATGAATGGTGCCAAACGAGTACTCACTCCTCCATTGCACTCTGGATCGAAGGCCAATATTTATACCATTGAGGAACCACCGCGGCAGTAAGAAGTGCGCCCAGACCGTGACTAATAAACAAAAGCAGCATGTTCGGAACGTGTCTGATGAGCCAACCCCTCGTTCACTCGTGGCATTCTCACATCAAAACAGGTGCGTTTCATTTTAAATTCTATACATGTAATATAAATGTTGCTCGCTTACAGTCAACCGCCTCCCGGGCCCTCCCTTGATTATAACCTTTGCGCAGGAGTCCCAATCATCTGGCCAGAGGATATGCGTCCTTTGGTCATGCTCTTTCCATGGGAACGTTACCATGATGGCCAGGATGGCCTACCATTCACTATCGACACTTGGGTTTGCTTGGCTACGTGTTTTCCGAAGTGCCCGTTCATGTATTTGTAGCTTACTCGCGCTCATTTGCTCCTCCCTCGCGTCAATACTAGGACTTTGTTTGCATTGAGAGTGCATGACTAAGCTACCTAATATGGTATAATTGCGGTGATCGTCACACCGTGACAGTAGGGGGGGGGGGCTCTGAAGTTTCTCTGGGTGTATGTTTTGCACACCTCTTGCCGTACACCTCTAAAAAGATAACGCGAAAGGCTGCTCGCGGCAGCCCGCTACGGTCGCTTTTTTGAGCCGTAAAGTGAATCGATTGCAAGTGTTACAGGTAGATCGTGAGGGAGCTGGACATATCCACCGCCCTTGTTCTTGATATGACGGATTGCTGCGGCACGCAACTCATTCGCAGACACATTTCCATCAACATCAGTAACTACGACACTCCCAAAGTTAGCTTGCAGCTCAGCAGCACGCGATTGATCATTAGACGGCGAAACTTTTTCTCGGTCTGTAACAACAGAAGACGACGGAGAGCAGAGATTATCTACAAACAGTCACTCAGACATGTGAAGATGATTATTAGCACTAATACACATACCTTCAGGCTGAAAATTCCAACCATGACCACCAGAAAGTCGACCAAAGTCTGCTTCTGAAGGCCTTTGGAGCCGATACCCATCGTACTTCGCATTCACAGACGCGAGCCAATCACGACCGAGCTCAACATCGCATCCACTTAGATGGACAGGTCGAAAGGTCTGTTGGGAATTGTACCAACTATCCATGGTAGGAACGCGCACCGGCCCAAAAGTGGGCCACTCTGTGATGATCGGCATTGTTTAATGTACTGAGAACTGTTGCCGAATCGGCAACAGTTCTCAGCTGATCAGTACATTACAATCATGCAGAAAAGATAACGACACAGTCGAATCAAGACTCGCATCGTCGACACGAATAACAGCAGGGGTATTGGCGAAAGATCCGAGAACTTTATACAGATACATAAGTAGTCGAAGACTAAGAAGTCAGATCAATGTGCGCAGACAGAATAATTAGAAACAGGCGTTGAGAACCGTGCGAAACAAACACCACAAACAGGTTTTTTGGACGATGACACCGGACAAACCCACTACTGCAGTAGCGGGAATTAATGCGATCGACAACCTGTGGGCTCCATATATGCATAGTATAGCGCGGCTGTCCGGCTTTTTGTCCTGCAGTTACAGTACTCTTGGTCGTGGTGTGTGACCTGTTAGCATTCCGAAATTGATCGGCTCTCTATCATACTTTTAGAAACTATGTTTGTCGTCTTCATTGTCTTACTCATCGAGCTCACGATCTTAAGTTGTGCATGGCATCCTATGCCTTTTTCCAACCCTAGTGACTAGTGCCCGTGAATATCGCCATCTCTCTGCATCCTGCCCATAACCCTTGACACCAATCCCGCTCCCGCTCCTTCCTGGGACCTGAAGCCTAGCTATGCCATCGCCGCTGGTCGGGCATCAAGATCGGGCGGTACATCCGCACCAACATCAGTGAACCGATGAATATATTAAAATACCATAGTTGACTATATATTGATAACCATCACAACAATCTCCAAAAATGTGGCGGTGGGGGTTACATGTAAATATTTGACTTTGCACAGGAACGATGCGTCTGCATGGCGGCAAACCAAATTGTCTTATACTCCATGTACCGTCTTCTACTTAGATTACCCTGTGAATGCAAGATGTAGCCAAAGCCAACCAAGTAAAGTGTGGGTCCATCATGTCAGGGTGAACACAAATGTTGTGTTACACCATAATTAGCAAAATAATAAACATATAACACTTAATTCCGACATGGCAGACACTTGCTTAAGCTGACTGGGATGTCCACTATGCGCTTTACATGGAGTTCTCTGACTGCTTCTCACCATATCCATTGTCGAAGTATTTTGTCAAAGACGCGAATTTGTGACCCTACTTAGAAGAGTGCGGTCATCTTATGGCAGCTGAGGTTATATACCATTGTGTATGTAACGTTCGGTTTTCACCGTCACGAGGTACGTCAACGTTCGTAAGCTGATGGTCTAGACCGCCGTATTATCTGGGATATTGCCATACTGCCGGATCGAAGCAAATATTACGACGTCCCTCCGTCCTCTACAAAATGATGTGAAAGTAAAGAGTCCCTCACTGACAAAGGAATATGCAATCTCTGGCACAAGATGTATGTTTGGTCAGTGGCGGAACAGCAGTAGGTATCACCACGCCAAAATACATGCCAGCCCATATGACATTCTCCATATAAAGTGTTTGATCTAAAAAAAACATACGTCTTGTGATATGTTTTAGCAAGGACAGAGTGTATGCCAGAAGTGAGAAGCTACAACTATTTCAGGGGCTTTGGCACTTTGTTCTAAAAACATATGTAATGTACCACCCTGACACTGATATGTATTTCGTACAGGCCTGACGCTGATACTTACTTCCTACAAGAGGTACGAGACCAGTCTGTTTCAAAGACAGGACAGACGCTAAGCCTAACACAATAGACTACCATATGGGCGCCAGTTCCAAACATGACCGGAAAAAACTTCGTTCAGGAAGCCTAACAGAAATCAATATAAAGGCGTGCCGTTCTAGAATTGCCTTCGCTGAGCAAGTTGGTTTATTTGGATCAGCCTTAGCAAATGCAGATATTGGCGACAACAATTATTACTCCGTTCCACTGGCGCCCTGGATGCAGTAAATCACGTGTGGCAAAATAATTTGCCATATGTAGACTGAGGAGTAGCTTGATGGAATTGAGGAGAGCTGGGGAGATATTTCCTAGCTTTCATTCAGCAACTGATCGGTCTTTGTCTGCAAGCTACCCCGCTGTACTTTAATATCCCAAGGTCTGCCTTAGTTCCATCACATATCCAGTGCGCCTCTCATGTTTGGGAATTCAAACTGATGAGCTTCTGCCTGAGACTGTTCATGGCTTCGTTCACCAGGGCCATTCCACTTCAGCAACTTTCCACCACTAATGCCAGACACAGAAAATATAATCTCGGTTGTAGCAATCATAACGACACCTGTTGACATACGAAGTGTCCGTTTGACTTGGTAGGATTAAAAGGTGCAATAAAATTCACAGTAGTTGGCATATCGAAGAGTATATAGTGCTATCATCACTGAAAATCATTCCTTCCGATCTCCAATCACGATGTAAAACCCCGAATGTGATATTGTGATTTCATTAAAAACAATTATGGTAACACATGCACATAAGAGCTACTCCGAGTCAAAGGCGGCATCCTCCAGCACCTTTCTCTGCTTGGCCAGCGCAGTAACAGACATCTTGGACACTACTTCCGGTGTTAGGTCCTCCCGATGGTTTTTTCCGAAAACCTTTCTAAACAGTCATGTTAGATGTCCAATATACGGTAGGCCATAACTAAATCAATACCTAGTCCACCATTCCAGAAGTTTGGCCACCCTATGTTGTGCGACAGGGCCAGGCACGTCTTTGAAGAAGTCGATGGTGTTGTTCCAGAATGCCTCGTAATCAAAGTCGCCATTGACGGTACGCCAGGACAAGACACTGGATAGCGCGAAACGAACCTGCCAGAAGAGTTTTGTAAGTAGACGTCCATTGGTGATTATCTTTGCGTACCTGACAAACAATATAAGCAATGGTACGAGGGGTGACCTTCCTCATGTTGATGATTGAGGCCACGCAGGTTTTGACTTTGACATTATTTAACGTCCGTCGGGCGTGCCTGTTATTCTCGAGTATGTCCGCTCCATCACCATCACCCTCAACTTCTCTTGCAGAAGACGGAGATGTAAAAATGGCTTTGAAAGCCTGCCATCATGATAACTTTAATACGTATTCACTGCTAGGACTCCGGGTACTGACCTGTACCAAAATCTTGGACCTGAAGAGGCCTTTCTCTAGATCATCACTATTGAATGAGTAGTTTTCATAAACAAACAGTGGCCAAGAGTTTTCGGACACGATGTGATCTGATGTTCGGTCACGAATGCCGGCCCTCACACTGCCCAGGCTTCAGTGTCGTGTGAAGGTTCAGCAAGGTTAATGCTCACCGGTCATCACTCAAGTTCCACTCAGCAGGGCAAAGCAGCTTTCCCCAAACGTCATGTGCGAAGCCATGCAGCTGTTTGCTATCAGACCTCAGTAGAGCAGACGGTCGAAAATCCTCGTTGACCCATGCAGCAATGAGGTCCTTAAGAGTGGAAGTATCGTCGCCACGGGCCGCATCAGCTCCTTTTTTGAGCTGTAATGCTATGAGTATGCAGTGCGAAGTGACTCAGAGCACAGACCTTTCTCAACATATCTTCACAGTCGTTGACGTCAAGGCATGCAAGCTTAGGATGCAGCCACGGCAGAGTCTGCATGAATGCGAGATAGCCACATTGCAACCGATCTTGTCTGGATAATAGAATTAAACATGTCACAGTAAGAAAAAAAACCTACTCTGTAGTGGTGCCCCAAACTAGGCCATCTACGAGGCCTGTCTCGTATCTGTGATCATTCTCAGCTATCAAATCCTCCAAGCTAGTATAGAGGACAGTCGTGCGGCGAATCGCCCTGCCTTGAGCGATGTAGTACGTTGTTTTTCTTCGAGGATAGATGAGGAAGAGGCAATGACGAAGACAGTATGTGACGAACCTCTGCTTTGTGCCTTTCTCCTGCTTCATCTGTTGCAGTTCTTCTTCCAATGCGGCGATGCAGCACTTGGCCCTTGCCTCTGTGGAGGTAGGAACTGCCCCAGAGAGGTCTGGAACTATGGGGGAGGTAGGATGTGTCTGATTGAGACAGTCGTGCTCTGATGCAGACTGAGACTGGGACTCGGACATGGCAGAAATAGTAAGGAACATTCCTAAGCCAAGGTGAAGTGAGAAGATAAGAACAGTGGGTAAGAGAGAGGGGGAAGCAGTGAGAGAGTGAGAGAGAAGAACAAGGAGATGTTGGAAGGTAAGAATACTGGTGACCTGAAGTTCAAGGTATATATACTCGCTAATGTTGAGACATAAAGGGTAGTTCCAAATGAGGATATGACAAAAATCCGGTGCGATCTTGAGCCGAGTCAGTGACCGTCCCGAATATGGCGTGTATGAAAGTACTACTTACTAGTGCTTGTGATTCTTGGAGTCATTGCTCATTCAAGTTCTCGATGAAGAGCGTGTTGATACTGCTACTAGTATAGGGGATGTGTGAGGGGGAGCATTATGGACGACATGTAGACGTGCCCGACACCTGAAACAAATCGGCTGTGATGATTGTGCATATGGCACGGACTCGGAGACCCAGGCCCAGAGTCAGGCTGGACGTGACAGACTGTCGTTGCCAGTGAGCGAGCGACTCGAAGGTCGAGGAGGACATAAGGTGGAACGTATGTTATGGATTATAAATTCAGTGAATCAGGACTTGACAAAGTGCTTTCCCGAAGATGTGACATATGACCCAGGTGACAGAGTCGAACTCGGAGAAGGGGCGATTGGAATGGGCGGAGGGGGTTCTTCCATCGGCTTGTATGATCAGATGTATTGTTCTGGGTGTATCCTTGTCCTTTCGGAATGTAAATCGATCTGTCCCATCACGAAACGAAATCATATTGTTAGCTCTTTGTGCTGAGATGTGAAATGTGTAGAATTGTACATTTGCGTGATATCTGTCAAAATGAACTGATACATATCACACAACATATTCCTGCTCAGCAGGATTGCGGGACACCACAGCATCGAAGGACTTGATTGGAGATAAGCCAGGATAAGGTGCTTGCACTCGGATGGATTTAGTACGAGCAAGACGTGCCCACTCAAAAAGGTCATCTGCTTTCTTAGCGAGCGCTGCGCACTCTCTACCCCAGATCCGAAAGCCCTTCCAGCTTGTTCGATATGTAAGCGCGGATGTCACCCTCCATGATGGTGGCTGGTAGAATGTCGTCTATGGATATCCGTTCAATATACTGAACACCTGCAAATTCTGCTTCTATATCATGGAATGGGCGAGAAATAAAGATGATCCGGAGGTTTTGCGATGTGGGTGATAGTTGGGGTTTGAAATGTATCGGAAAGAATGAGTAAAAGGTTGTTGCGTGTCTCCACTTCTTTGCCACTTTTGTCCAGTGAGTCGATAACGATCACGACATCATGGTATCTAGTCCTGCACCCTCCACATAAGCCATACCACTGAGGTCCAGTATTTCACCCGAAGGATGAATAGATGTCGAGCAAGAAGCACGTCCAGATCCTTACTTGTACGGTGGGTGTAGTTGGCTACGTCGCAAGCAACTTGGTCCAGGAAGTTTCGCATGAGCACATCTCACACATTGTTATATTGTTGTATCATATCGTCTGTCTCCGAGACGACGTCCTTTCCGAGTCTCTTCCCTGTGATGAGATTGAAATCTATAAAGTGTAACGACTTTTTGGAGAGACTCACAAAAGCTTTTCTTCGCCGAATAATCCCTGATGAAATGGGCACATTCAAAGGTCTACTGAGAGATCTGTCCCAAGATAGTGTTCATAGATGAAATCGGGTGAAGCATGTTGTCTTGCGTCATGAAGTCGTACACCTGACCCAACTTCTTGAGAAGGCTGAGCATCGCTTCGTCGCGATCCGCTTAAGCAAGAATTATCTGGACGCAGAACAAATGAGCAGGAAATATAAATAAGGGCGAAATAAAACATACTTTAGATGCACAAGACAGTACACCCAATGCCATCTTTGCATATGGATATACCTGTGGAACGGTATTAGTCCAGTTCTGATGAGGAAGAAAGAGAGGTAACACCTTCACGACCTTCTCACAGTGTTGAATATCCTGAGGGTTTGAAGATATGTGGCCTCCGTACTGTCCGTATCATCGAGAGCTGCTGGTGCATTTCGGCCTGTGGACTTGATGCTGTGGATCTTGCAGGTCCCAAAAGTGCATCCATCTGATCTGCACCATCACGGGCATCCCGAAGTGCCATGTCCATCAGCACCTTGTTTCACACCAGATGGAGTATCCTGAACCTGTGCGACCATCAGAAGTTAAGAGAGAAAGCAGAAACTGAAAGGTGACCTAGCACGCACATGCGGTCAATGGAGAAACGTGCTTGCAAATCTAACGGAGGACACGTCTGTTTGGTTTATTAGCTTGCATATCATTTATGCAAGTTATCCCAGGGACGAGGTGACCCGAATTCAACAAAGAAAACTGTGCTAGGAGCGAAGTCATTAATTTTACAATCAGAAAGTGACGAATACTCACAAACGATAATACAACTAACCACTCCTGTGTTCTCCGGAGTTTGTGAAGGACGATCGAAAGATTCGTCGGGGTAGAAGGTCGTCATCGTTGTTGTTGACAACACTTAATACAGGCTTGCGCTGAGAAACCTGTCTTTGGAGGGATAAGGGAGGGAAGCAGGTCAAATTGTGAATGTATTGCAGTACTGTAAAGTGATTAATTTTCAAGAGAATGTGAGTGTCCATAAGATATGCCATAAACGGGGATAAACACGTACTGAATCCTCACCAAACGAACACATTAAGGCCAAGCGATCAACATAATCAAGGGTGTGCTTCTTGTGAATCGTACCGACGAGAGCTTCGGCAGTTGAGCGTTTGAAAGGAACCTCCCAGGCATAAATTTGTGCCAGTGGGTCTTGTGGTAACCGCGACCGCTCCTGCTAGTCGTTGCCAACATGCAAGCAGATCGGCTTCAATTGAGTACCTGACAGACAATTCGAAGGCCTCGTGTGCGACCTCACTGGTCAAGTTAGTGGCAATGAGCAATGTGTACGATCATTGAATGCATACCTCGATCATGATGGTGAGCTTCAGTTGACCAATCGTCGCTCTCGTCCGACTTGGAGTCCTGCCAGTGAAGGTAGTATTGAAGGCGCTACTGACGAGCATCAGAAATTCTTATCGTGGTGCTTGATCATTAAATACACATGCATACCTTGATGGGCCACATGGAGGTTGGCGTCAAAGCTTGTGAAACATGCAATAAATGCCCAATTTAGCTGTAGCACTTCTTATCGATGATGACATAATCCATGTTTGAGAGTGGGGTTGAATATTGCCAAATGTCGAGTACCGAGTATCTAAGCAAAGGGTAGTAGTATGTACTTGAAAAGGCTCGGGAAATGTAAATGCGGTATACAACTTGTAGATTACAGCTGTCCAATGGAAGGTAGAATGCTTGTATGAGGTGGTGAAAAATTGCATAGGGGTATTATAGCACTTGCGATGTGTACTAAGTATTCATTGTCCATTTCCTTTCAACGATCTAAGCCCTGACGCGCTTTACGACTCCTTTGGACTTGGCCTTGTACTTCTTGGGAGCCCGGGAGTTCTTGGCACCCTTGCAAGTTGTGGAGTGTGCGCGAGAGTGAGCGATTGGGATCTCCTCCGACTCTGGAGTATGCTCTGCCGCCGAGGGGAAGTAAGAATCATCTGTGTCTACAAAGGCTGCATGGTGCCAGATCTCATAGCGCTCGTGGGCAAAGACGTCTCCCGCACCCAAGATGTTTTGGGCAGCGACGTGCCAGTGTAAGGACAGCGCGACCTCGGCAGCTTGGAGCACTGAGCAATCGAATAGTGGGTCGATCCTCCGAGAGACAGCAGCAATGCTATCCCTGAGCTTGCGCAGCCCGACGTTGAGCTTTGCGGTGATGGCGTCCATATTTAAGGTAGGCAGTAAAGTCTAAAACGTATTCCATCAAACAAATTCGAACGCGCTAGATCAACACGAGAACTTACTCCATACGCCATGGACTCAGGACTCTCGTTACGAATGTCAATCGGACTGCCGTTGTCTCCCTTAGTCCACACGTAGTACTCTACGCTTTGGATATGGCAACAGTCATGATCGGCGACTGTCAACGGGTGGTCTAGTGATCGTGGCATGGATTGTTGATCGAGGAAGGAATTGAGGGAGAGGGGGAGGGGAAATGGGTCATCATCCTCGCCGTTGCGAAGGGTCTTCCATGCGGTGGAATTTACTTCAGGACACGCGTAGGAAATGGCCTCGGTTACAACTATGATCACAACAAAATCGACCTCTGGGTGGGTCCTGATCTCACCCTCCACCTTCTCAAAAACCTCCGCCTTAGTCTCTGAAAGGGCACACTCTCCGATCCCTGCAGTCACCACAAATTTTCTGGGTCCCTTCACAGGGGTGATCTTGATGACCATATCTGGGGTAACTGATTTGGTTTTGACTCTGAGTCTGAGTCGCATCGAGGAGTTCATAGCTACCCTGGTGGTGATTACATCGTGATCGTAGGGAATAGTAGCGATAGCAAGTATTAAGCAGTCCTTAAGATGGTCCAAGAACTCTTCATGGAGGGTGCTGGGCATGTCGACGGTGAGGACGTGCTCGTTATAGTCGTAAGAAAGACTAGACTAGTTTAAGCATTGCTCAAAATAGACACATTCATTAACTCACCGTGGCTTTGTCAGGACACGCTTCTGTTCTCCCACCATGCGTTCGACTAATTCAAATTCGCACGCTCTCACACCTCGGAATTCCTGTGATATTTGGTAAGCTAATAGCACCGTATTTGACTCGGTGCACGTACCATTCGGCTTTTCCCTGGAGTTGGCTCAGTCAAACACCTTAAGACCTTGCTTACATCTTAAACACGATCAGGACATCATAAAACTGTTTTACTTCTCACGGAACGTACTGGAAGGGGAGGTTTCAGAGTCCAAGAAGTGGCGTTAGATGTTATCACACAATGACTCTGCGGTACCAGTGCTGGAAATGGTATCAACTGGTTCATCCTGGTGCATCTCCTCTTCTACAGCCAATGATGTGCTGATGTGCGCACGTCCTGCATCTACGTTCTCCAGAGGTAAGCTCACGGCCGTGTATTTACTGGAGTTGCGCTGGTGGTCGGATTTGGTGTGTGCATGCGTCGCCTGTGTAGTGCTGGTGTTGCCTCTAGTTTGATAGCGCCTGCATGGGCTAGAGACTAAAGGGGCATAGTAAGAGTTTCTGCCAGCATGAGCTACTACGGTAGACATCGATTTTGGACGTTGGATTTTGGGTGTTGGGAGTCGTTTGTTACTAGGTGTTGGATGCTGAGTGCTGAGCATTGACTTCTGTGGCACCTTTGACAATGGAAGTTCCAGGAGAGATAATCACAAATTACAAATGTGATGATCTTTCCGGAATCGGGTGCCAGGTATCGGCAAGTGCCGTCATTGGCTAGCCTAAGTGATCAAGGGACCACACTTTAAAACCTGTGGTGCTGCCCTCAAGATGAAGTTATTATCTAAGGATGCATATCATATCATGATGTAGTAGACAGCAAAGGGGGAGCGTACTAATTTGATGTGAAAAGCCCTTCAGTCATACAAGAGCATCTGCCTTTCTGAAGTCTGGTCTCTGCCAGTGCCAGTGCAACCGTGGCAAACTTGAAGTTGGTCCAGGAGGGTTTCTGAGGAGCCTTTGAAATTAGTAGTGGCTTAGCTTGAAGGTTCAAGGTGTCACGGTAGGAATCTCACTGATTTGCAGTTTCTGTCGTGGCCGACGTTCAACTTGATTTGACAGACATCCGAGTCCGAGTTGTCCAAATCACATCTCTTCAACTTGAACTTCCACTGGCAAGCGCCCCCGGGCCTGCCAGGAAGTCAGCAACTGCCACTCCAGGTTACCGTGACTTCCCACCATGACAGCCTCCAGTCTCGTACTACTAGTAATAGTACTAGTGGTGGTAGTACCAGGGACAGGAGGTGTAAACAGTTGTGTCAGGGTTGATGCCTACTAGTAGTACTAGTAGGCTCTGCCAGCCTGAGTGTCACGGTGAGCAGCCTGCCAGTGAGCAACACCAAGTGTAGTTCAAGTCTGCTTCGCCTGGGCCACCGTGACAGACTCCAAGTCGGATTCGTTAGCCCTCCTGCGGCCGCAGGGTCCAAAATATGAAGCAGGGCCCGCTGAAAAGTCGCCGCAGATGATGCAGATGCAGGTTTCACCGCTTCAATTGATGATCTCATCGCCTGCCAGTCACGGTCATGGTGTACATGCAGCGGCAGTGGTCAGAGTCATCCCGAGGGGACGGCATGAGACATGTGTTTTTATGCCTTACCTGATTCTATCACCCTTGTTTGAATCTTGGTATTTACTATCATCCCGTTATACAATTCAATCCGCACTGGCACATTGCCGCAGCCATCTTCAAGTTGAGCTTGATTGGCCGCCTATTTAATTACTCACCTCGTCGTAAAACAGCGAGCAACAAAGACGCAGGCAAAATGGTATCTATATTCCGACGTACTAGTATGATCATATGATAGTATTATGTATCCTACTAGTACATTTTTCGCCTTGCATCCGCAACCCCATCGACTAGTACTATAGTCACGCAGCGTCATGGTATTACGCATATCATATCATCACCTTATGAACCCTGGCCTGGGCGGCCAGCCCGGGCCATACCTGCATTTCTGTTTGTCGTCTCGATGATAGATACCCCATCTCACCAATGGGAATGACTGCCCGATGTCCATGGAAGAATAAAGTCTTGTACAACGCCATTGTTAGTCAGTATGTACTAGCATCATACTAGTACCTTACTAGTACTAGTACTTGGAACCTTTTTCAGACGCAGCCAGAGTATAGCGGCGATTGAAAAGCACGTCTGAATTTGGGATTGCCTAATGAAGGCATCCTGTGAATCAAACGAAAGTTGCAATTCAAGCTCCGAGACCACTCTGAAACACAACTGTAATGGTACTGGCAGCGTGTACTAGTAGTAGCACTCATCCTGAAGGAAATTGTATGCAATCCTCCCAAATCTCCTCATTTTCCTGGTCCCACAGAACCAGTGCCAGCCGCTTTTGTAACTCTCTCACAAACTCAAGGTCTTGGCCCATGGTCAACGCTGACTTGGATGGGAACGAGATTTGTAGCGGTGAGGATGGGGGTGGAGTTGGATGGTTGGATGGAGGTGGAGTTATGTTGGTGGATGGGGGTGGAGTTATGTGGGTGGATGGGGGTGGAATTGGGTGGGTGAATGACAGTCCTACAGGACTCGGAGGCACTGGGAGTGTTGTTGGAGGCAAAAATGAGGGTGATGGTCCACTTGGAGGACGCGCGTCCGAGTCAGTGCGCAGTGGGGGTACTATGTAGTGAAGAAAGATGCCCCTGGCAGAGGTATGCGTGGAAGGGCTGTAGTGCTGGAGTTGATGGTGTGCTGCCCTTGACGTCCCAGACGCATGCTGAAAGTCGACATGGATAAATGTCAGACCTTGGTTTCTGCGAGCTTGACTTTGATTTGGTGCTATGAGCAAGGTTTTCAAGACTGCCGCGGATCAGAAAGGGGGAAAATATACTTGGGGGCATGACTGGGATCCTACTATGTCTACTGCTGTACTGTGACTGTCTAAGGGGTGTTGTACAGAAGGAATGGTAGCGAGCAACACCACAATTCCAACCAATTCAATACCATGAGTATTTAAACTTACAAAAGGTTGTACAAATTACATACAATAATCATGAGCTGCATCTGAACCTTCTCGATTGAGCGCGCTAAGTTTTAAAGAGCCTCAAGTCACATTGACAATCGAGGCCTTCTAAATCTAGACTTTTGAATGGTGGTACGTGCTAAATAGACCACGGGCTGGGGCGTGGAGCGGTCAAGATGCTGGAAATCTGATGGTAGTAGGACTCGATCGATGGAATAGCCATGGTGCCCCAGGATTGCTCAACCTGCGCCTTAGCCTGAGGTTCTTGGGGTTCAACCCCAATCCCTAGCAGGGCAGATTGAAAAATAACCCCATGAGGGTCGTGTGAGGCTAACGGTATCATAGTAAGGGCTGTGCGCTCTGTAATTACTACACATACTCACCTTCAATGTGTCGAGCTTCCAGGAATCCTGCAGTGCAGTGCTGCCGAGATAACGTCAGAAACTGCGGCGGGGCTAGGTCCAAACGTCTGCCACCAGTGAGTAAGTGACCAGCCTGACTCAGAGGAAATTGGAGCTTGCACCAGAGGCTAACCGACAAGAGGCAGTGCACCACGGTCAGCATGGCCGCTGATGCCAAAACTCCAGAAAGCCTACCACCGGCCGCGACTGCCAGTGAGTGGGACTTGAGCCTGACACTGGTGATACTATGATGGTCCATCACAACAGCCTCAATGCTCTGATGAGCGACCCAACCATGACTCGGATGATCAGTAAGTGACTCATTGGAATTCCAAAATGAACTCGCTGTCATGAGCCAGCCGACTGCCACATTCACTGAGTTGGAAGCTGACTTAATGCGTTCCTAACTCCTATCTTAGTAGGGTTGGAAAATTGGATCACCGACTGGGTCTTTTGACTCTGAGCCTTCGAATTCATCAGTTATTAGTAGCAATATTCAGATGGGCAGAAGGGGGAATTGTGCGATAGCAAAGGCGTGGATGGGTCGTGTTTTTAAAGTTCAAACCAATCACGATCATGAAGGATAGGATAGGATTTTTTTTTACATTTACTAACTTACTAAGGGCGCCAACAGACAAAATTCCAATCAAGGGTTTCGAAGTTTCGTTTCGCTTTCAAACGCAAATAATTTGTTCTCGCTAATTCTTGCTTTTCCGAGATTAATTTTGATTTACTCATGAAATTTGGTTTTGGTTTTACGATTCAGTTTCGATGTCAATTCACATTCATTTTATGTACAGTCAACATCAAAAGCCTTGCCACATGTAGTTACCCCGAAAGTCCTCATGTAAGATGTCTGTTCTCGGCGGGTGACTCAATGTCGATGTCAATCCAAGCAGCAGTGGCTCCCATGACTGTGTCTTGTACATTTAAACCCATGTGACTGACTCTAGGCTCCTCGCGTCGAGTACCGAAGACGTAGAGCGAGAGTAGGCATGATAGGGAATAGCTCATGGGCTGGCGGAGTCATATGTTCAGTACGGCCAAAATTTCTTAGATAGACTCACGGATCACTGGAACACCTTCTTGTCCGTGTTCTCGTGCTGCAGGAAAGACTTCCCAGCGCAGCAAGTCTCCGAACCCGATGCCATACTATATATGTCGCCAAACCGGCAACGGTCTCCCTGTACTTGTCACTGTTTTGATACCGCAAGAATGCACAGTATTGGAGCAATGCATCTTGGGAATGTCTCAAAATTGGTAGCTCGAGCCTCGTTTCTGGTCATGATCCCCCAGTGAAGAGTTGACTCTGGAAATCAATCAATTCACTGGGGATTCGCTTCACTCTGTTTTCATACACGCCAAGGCCTTCTCCGCAGTACGCAAGAGTGACCAGCAACCTTTATCCAAAGTTGGACTGTCAAAATTGTAGAAAGTTGTTTGAACTTGCTCGAGAACATGAGGCGCTTCGGTGAGCTCACTGTCGTCACAGTAGACGTCGTATGGACATGGTGGTAATCAAGGGTGTGCTTCAATGGATCGCTATGTATGTATCTCCCGTCAGCGACAAACTGGGGGCCATCAACGAATCACCCACTGCGCATTGAGTCAGACAGCCAAAATCGCCAGAAGAATTGGGAATGTTCAAGTCACGGTAAGGGGGTCGCTCCGACAGCTTCATTAAGTATATATATCATCACATCTCCCGTGTCAGTCAAAAAGATGAACATCGTACCATTGATGTCAAGAATACGGGACTTTTTACTACAGGAATCACTCAACTGCCTAGTGGCAAGGTGCCCCAAAGGTTGGAAATTGTCAACATAAATAGCCAAGTTTGCACAGAGGCAGGGTACAGAGTCTTCCAAGTCCAGGTAAACAGTCGTCGAGTCAACCGTGGACCAGTCTCTCAAACAGTCACAGTGGGATGTATTATATTTCAGTAAATGTCTTGACGCGGGCCATGCGGCATAGTAGGCGCTGAAAAGTTAAGAACGAGTCGTAGTTGGTATTAGCTGTATATCAGCTGACTAGTACCACGATGTACTTACGAGTCACGCAGAGTCACTCTGTGTTCGGGCTCAAAAGTTCAAAGTAAGCTAGAGTCGAATTTGGCCGAAACTCGAGTCGAAAGTGGACTTCGGAAAACTGATTCGAAATCGAAACACACACATCTTGAATTCCATATTGGGAAATGAAAAACAGCAAGGTCGTCGATATCCTTACACCACCACTCATTGGCATACCACTTATAGGCCTCTGCGCTCTGTCGCATACAGGCAGGCCTCGTTGGCCTCCTGCTCGCTGAATTGATGCCTCTTCCTCTCGCGCAACAGTCGACGTTCATCTCCCTTAGTAAGTAGGTGGTTTTTGATGTTTTCACGATCATTTAATTTAATTTAAATTTTTTTCAAATTACGGTCAGCTAACAAAAAGCGTGTATAATCTATGAACTTCCTGAATGCGCAGTGCACATTCCTACGTATGTTGGGAGTCAAGCCTGATGATGATGCTTGCATCTGAGAACTACCATGACGTCGGCAGTCCTTCACAAGTCACCAGCCACTTTGAAAGGTCAGACAACTCCAAGCTCTGATAGTCCGTTCATTCAGGTGAAGTCCCTCAATGCGCAGGCGTCTTATAAAGACATCTCATGACTGTGTGTCTCTGTTTCACCATTTCCAAGTTATTCGACTGCCTCAGTGCATATGCGAGTCCTGCGATAGGATAACGCGAAGAAGGCCAATGTTAAAAAGGTCGTTGGCCTGTTCTGGATTCGCGAGAGGTAAGCAGGAACTTCATCTCGTCCATTATTCAGTAACTTTGAGAGAAACTCATTGAGTCTCAGCTTCGAGAGGCAGATGGTCTGAATGAGAATCATCACCTCCTTTGCGTGGCATATATTCCACAGCTCACTACTACCACGACTTGGAAATTGGTCTTCACGTGCCCACTACTACTAGTAGTACCCGCATGTTGGATAGGGCGAATCATTGGATCACATGTTGAACTTGTCTCCTTAATTTGGAACTTCAAAATTGTCGTCTTAGGAGTAGGATGCACGGCCCTCATGAGCGCAGAGCTTCATAATGCCACCGCCGCAGTGTCAACCAGCCCCAGCCTGTTCATAGTAATTCCAAGCGGCGCTTCAAAACATCAAATGCTCCGATCAAAATAAATTATAAATGGATAGCTTTCACGTTCTAGTTAAACTTAAACCAGAATGTCACTGTCTTCATCATCTTGTGATATAGAAACCTCACTGCACGGTAACATAAATGACATGCCGGAATTGCCTAATGATTTTTCAAAGGTAGAATACCTTGGGCGCAGGCATGAAAAACAGTCATACATGGTACGAGGATTACCTTGTCTTAATTAGCAGCGAGCACTAAGTTAATATAAGATGGAGCTGGACGCAATCAACTTGGATGAAGATGTGCAAGATACACTGTTTACCCAATACAGTATCGACTCACTGTATTCAAACTATGTCGCATCACAATATCGAGTCCGGCAGTATACCCACTTTTTGACCATCCTGAAGCGCGAGGAAGATGCTTGGGCACAAAGAGTTGAGAAGGCAATGGATCTGATGCCAGATTACAAGCCTCCTATGCAGTCCTTGGTGTCATAGTGGTGCCCATTCGATGAAGAATGTCGACTCTGATTCTTTCTGCAACATCCTTTGTGTTTTATCTTAGCAACTTAATATCAGTCGTCTTTTGTATTCAACTTAAACCACTATTTTCTGCATCACTTATATGAGTTAACTCAACTATGTACTGGAATCAATCCTGGAAGTGTATTTGTCGCTTGTTATATCATCTTAGTACCTGCCATGCTCTGCCCAGTCTCATTACCGTGACACTACTACATTAAGTCAAACTGATCTACTAGTATGAGTTGGAAGTTCGAACCGCATTGATACATGTGGCAATGCCTAATGAGGGCGCCCTGATGATTGGGCTGTTCCATGGTAATAATGACTGTGACATCTTCTCTGTAAAATACTATCATCACCAAATCGTCATGGTAGCTTCCAAGTCGGAGGGGGAATGGGTCTTTCTCGACCGCCTTGGATTCTGTTCCTCATCCTCATCCTTTCAATGGTGTCCTGCAGTGCGCCACATTGCTCTTGGGAAAGGAATACCAATTTTTGCGGACTCAGCAGACATCGCTCTATCTGTAAACATTACCAAAGGGCAAGCACTTTAGCTACTGAGAAAAGGCGGGCCCGGGCAAGATATAATAGTACTCCCAGCGTAAGTTCCTGATCCATACTTTGCCCCACCATGACGTTCCTCGAAGTTTGAGTCACTTACCCTCCATGATAGCTCGGACCGATCCAAGTTACAAAGGATCGCTGCCTGAAACCCATAGCTCCTTGCGACACAAGGGTATTCAGCACACCTCTGGGGCCTATCAACCGACCCAGTGCCCCACGTGCTAGTACTCCGACATTTGCATTCCACGACTCTGATATTTTGGAGGTTGCGATGGGGGTTGATGATGATGGAGATATTCCAGGTGTGTACCTTCTTAACATTTATGCCCTCACTCGTACCATATCGTTCATGACTCACCAGTGGGCCCAGGTCAACGTCCTTCGCTTAGGCCGGTCCCAAGAAATTTCAAGGAATTCCTACCTGCGGATGAAGATATCAACCTGTCAGATTCTTCTGGGAATGACCCGCCTCTTGTTGCTGAGAATCCACCCCAGAGAAGAATTCAAAGGGTCCTTTTGACCCTGTGTAATTCTCTTCAAACTGCGTTTAACGCGGTAGGACTCAGTCGATTATATCCTAGGTGCCCGTCCTTCGAGCCCAACAAATTCATTCCATCGTCCCTACTAGCTAAAGTCTGTCCGACCGCTACTGATATGGTTGGTACTCAGGCGCCTAATCCACCTCTTCAACCGCCCTATCCATTCTCCAACATGACTACCTACCGCCTTATGACTTGGATGAACTCTGGGAGTCATCAAAAGTCCGAGACCGAAATATCACGCCTTGTCAAAGAAGTCATCCAGGCGCAGGACTTCAATCCTAGGGACCTGGATGGATTTTCCGTGAGGAGGAGTTTGCAGGCGCTGGACAATAGCAGAGGAAAGGGGAGCGCCACTTTTCCAGACGACTGGTTAGAGACCGACATTATGTTGAACATACCCACAAAATCAACGGATGATCCCACCAGGACATTTAGTGTTCCCGGATTTCATTATCGACCGCTCATAGGAGCGATTCGTTCTGCGTTTGCCGATGTTCAAGCTAATGCTTTCCACCTCCTCCCCTTCAAGTGCTTATGGAAGGACCCCCTAGATGGCCATCAAGAGCGCATATTTGATGAACTTTATACCTCCGACTCCTGGCTACAGGCTCAGGATGACCTACAGAGGCACCCAAAAGAACCTAGTTGCTCGCTGGAGCGCGTCGTTGCCGGACTTATGTTTTTTTCAGATGCAACTCATCTCACAAGCTTCGGGACCGCCAAGGCTTGGCCCCTGTACTTATACTTTGGAAATTTAACGAAGTACGCACGATCGGCACCCAAATCTGGTGCGTGTCATCTGGTGGGATTTTTGCCTTCTGTAGGTGGATTCCCTCTAGCAACGTATGTCTCTCATCTTGATTTTCAGCTTCCGGATAACGTCAAGGACATTCTCAGTAGCCTACCTAGGATATCCAAGAGTGGTATGGCAGCTCTTCACGCCCATTGTCAGGCGAGACTTATTTCATGGGTGCTGGAACCGTCTACTGGATGTGGAATTTCTCCAAGCATACTGCCATGGAATTGTGATCAAGTGTCCAGACGGAATATTAAGACGAGTATTTCCTCGCATCTTCACTTACTCTGCGGATTATCCAGAAAAGTATGCTCCTTTCCTTTGTTTTTCGTTGAGAAGATGCTAATGATACTTAAGGGTTTTAATAGCCACCATCAAAGATATGGGCTCTTGCCCATGTCCGCGCTGTCTCATGCGGAAATCTTCGTTCGACCTCCTTGGCCTATGTAGAGACATGCGAGATCGCCTAGCCAGCCTTAGGACTTACTGCTTGGAAAGGGTAACGGATGCCTGTGAATTCATCTACAGGTCAGGAAATACCGTTGATGGCTCAAAGGTGCAGGCCACTCTTGGAGAAGGGTCCTGGGTGCCAACTTTGGTGAGTACCTCGAAAATCAGTTACCTTTTCATCTGAAACTGATTTTTTTACTAGAACACATTTGCAGAAAAACTCGGACCGCTAGGACTCGATGCTTTTTGCATGCTTGTTGTGGATTTCATGCACGAGTGTGAGCTAGGCACCTGGAAAGCCCTATTCACCCATCTCATCCGACTACTCTATGCGCTTCCTGGTGGTGACAGGCCTGGTCGCACGTCTTGACCAGAGGTTTGTTCACTAAGCCTCTTTTTGCCGATGTGAAAGTAATTGCCTCAAACATAGATTTCGCCACATCCCGTCGTATGGTAATGGTGTCATTCGCAAATTTGCCAATAACACCTCCGAAATGAAAAGGCTTGCCGCAAGAGACTTCAAAGACATTCTCCAGGTCTGTCTTTTTGATGCAGTTGCTAACGCCTACTGTTGATATCTTATCTCAGTGCGCCATGCCAGTCTTTGAAGGGCTTTTCCCGGCAGACCATGATGCCGCTGTACAATCACTGCTGTACAGGTTTGCTCAATGGCATGCCCTTGCAAAACTGCGGATGCATTCTGACACCACCTTGTTGACATTGAGTAGCACATTTAAGACGCTGTCCGGTCAGTTGCGTAAGTTTCGAGATTTTACCTGCGCTGCTTTCTCCACCTTGGAGTTACCAAAAGAAAGGGCTGCTCACGAGCGCAAGGCCGCTCGTGAACACTTAGGCTGCCACGACGCAGATGCTGGGAGTGGTGGTCGAAGGGTCAAAAAATTTAATTTAAACACTTACGAATATCATGCTATGGGGGACTATCTGCGGTCAATCCAGCTTTTTGGGACGACAGACTCATATACGTCACAAATGGTGGGTGAACGTCTGCAATAGCTTCTGGTGTTGATTAATTTCTGGTCAGGGAGAGTTGGCGCATCGAGCACTTAAAGCTTTTTATCTGCTGACCAGTAAGCTAGACACCTCGGCTCAACTCGCCAAGCACGAGCGTCGTCGTCGAATCCTTCAGAAAGTTGCAGAGGCAGAACCCAGCTCCTGCACTAAGGAGCAGTCACCAATGGACTCACGCATCTCACTGAAGGAGCATCACTGCATACCGACACTTAGCCACAACAACCCGTTGGATATATTTAGTTTTCTTCGGGATCATAGCGATGATCCAGCTGTAGCAGTAGGTCTCCCTCTCCTCATCGTTTAAGTTGTTCACAACCATGTGCAGGGGTTCATACCAAAGCTCAAGGACCACATTTTATATAGACTTCGAAACTTAGACATCGGCTATTGCGACCATGTCTTTACCGATGAAGAGCGGAATTCAGTCGTAATCTCAGACAGCAGGCTATATGTCGTTCAAACAATGCAGGTATGTTGCACAGATTGTACACTTTGCTAGTGTTCAATCGTTCAATTCAACAGGTTCATTATACGACTTATGACCTTAGACAAGAGTATGGTGCTGTCAATACTAGGACGCACCCGGATGTTATGGTCTTATCTGGGGAAACAAGACCCCAACATCCATACTGGTACGCCCGTGTTCTGGGCATTTATCATATGGATGCCTGGCTCAAGGTTAACGGTCTGGTCAAAAAGCACCAAATTGAGGTCCTTTATGTCAGATGGCTAGCACTCTTGACAGACCACCGGTCAGGGATGAATTGCGCTCAGCTTCCAAAGGTAGCCTTTGTCGAAGAGTCTGACCGAGATGCATTTGGGTTCCTTGATCCTGGCCAAGTCATTCGAAGTGTGCATCTGATTCCGGCATTTACCTCTGATCGCAGAACCACCTCTCTTCAGCATGGAAAGTCCTTTGGACGTCCATGCGATGAATTGGATGATTGGGAAGCGTTCTATGTAGGCATGTAAGTGTGATCTTTCTTCCAATCTTCCTCACTTAATCCATCAACCATTCAGCTTTGTCGACCGAGATATGTTCATGCGCTACACGCATTATGGCGTTGGACACCCTACTGCCCAGCGGGAGTTGACAAGAGATTGTGCAAACCTGGACCTCTTGGATAACCCAGAAACAACTGAGGCCAATGACCATATGGACTGGGAGAGTGACATTCAATCCTGCGAGGGCGAAGGGAATGACTGCAGTGATGAAGGAGGCGAGGAAGAAGACGAGGACACGGATGACCAGGAGTGCAAATCTGAAGATGGTGAGAGGCTCGGTGATCTGGATAACGTGGAGATAGGACTTCACGGTGAGGGCGATGACCAGGACCAGTCTGAGTTTGAGGACAACGAAGACGACTACCAGGTCTCTTTCTGACTTGTGATATAGCCCACCGGTGACCGTGACATCTGAGTCATGATACCCATCAATAGTACTTGTAATTTGAGATATCTGAATCAAAATATATTCTTTGAATGGAGAGGATGCAAATATTACACTTTTCCGAGAGCTGGCAGCCGGTTTTGAGGCATGGTGCTACCGTGACCGTGACTAGCTGAACATACTACTAGTACTACCTACTAGTACTACTGACTTTGTACTAATTTTTCAGGTAGATGATCCGGGTGAATCAGTCATGATACTAGTCCTACTACTTGTACTATCATGATGTCACGGTGACATGCGAGTCCTTTCCAACCCATCGGCTCCTCAACCGTTTCAACTTGAAGGCATCCGAGTCATTCAAGTTCAAGTTCAAGTTTGCTGCGGCCGCAGTCCGTTCGTCCATTGATCATGCCATCATGATCATCGCGATAAAGCCCACACACGAGCCTGAGTATGCGGCACTGCGTTACAGAAGTAGTAACATGACGATCAACCTGCCAGCTGCAGCAGTGGGAGGCTTAGCTTGAATGGGGTGCAGCTCAGGCGAGCCTGCCAGTGAGCTTGCCGGTCTCTGAGTTGGGGTGACCCAGATCTCTTCAACGACCTAACTTCAAGTTGGACCTTGTATTAGGCCCGGGCCCACTACACTAGTAGTAACCGACCAGGTCCGAGTCAGCGCATCCGCCAAGCCCTGCCAGTGATCAACTTGAAAGGACAGCTTACTTTGCATCCTCATGATATCTTAAGTCATCCATGCTCCTCTTTCACACCGCCTCTCACGATGATTCACCAGGGATATGTGGCAGGAGGCAGCCATCACTGGCCGTTACTCGAGTAACATCGAGGTTTGTGAAATGAGCAAGCAGCCTGAACTCAGTTGGAGTGTTCAAGTTCAAGTTGCCCTTGTCTTCCAAGTCCGAGTCAGACTGTCCATCTACTAGTACTCAATGCTCATTCTCCTTCAGTCAGACATGCTCGAATAAGATCCGATGTTCACAGCATCCTCATTCTGACCTGGCAGGGATAACCACCATGTTAACTTTACTCACGAGCTTGATCATATCTGATACTCAAATCTCGTCAAGTGCACCAACCGGACACAATGTGCAAGTTTTGAGCTCGTATCCGTATCATTCACGGCGTTTTACAAGTCCTCAGACAGCTGTCAACCCTGACTGCCCAGTTCAAGAAGGTTCGACGCCACTGGCACAGGTGTACAGACTCGGAGGAGTTGTTCGTGCCTCCCAAAACTTTGAAAGACTGTCATGGTCCCCATGGCTATCTAGTAGCAATTCTCTCTTCCTTGTCGTCATCGTTCTCTCCTCAAAATGACACCCAGGACTCGGAGGCTCTGATACTTGCCAGTGATACTGGACCAGTGACATGCACAGCCGCGTCAACATCAGAAGTCCTCATCTGTTTGACTTTGCCATTAGTAGCGGGTCTCATTGAGTCCACTCGTTTTAATGCTCAGCTCAGATGAGATTTTTGTTACATGTGCGGCTGTCTGGCGATCGATGGAGAAGATTTGCCAACGAGCTAGCTGTTTACCACAACGCTAGAGTCTTTATTGGATTATTGGGAATTTGATGTAATTTGTAAATGAAAACCGTGACCGGGCGTAGTAGACGGTGGTTGCAACAGCTATGAAAAGCCTTGCAAAGCTCAAGCCAAAATGAGGGAGAACAAGGACAACCGAAGGTATGCCCTGCTGTCGCCAGCCAGATATGATGGCGGCATGTTACAATTTTGTTGAGAAGTTTGATAACATTCTACATGTGTTAACCAATGCCAAAGGATACTTCCCATGCATCGCATCACATATCATCTCAAATCAACATATGAAAGACGAAACAATGATGAAGATGGGAGGGATTGCGAAGAGTGCGCTGTCATCCCTTGCTGGTCTTCATGGCGCCTTGTGATGACTTTGTTACGTGGTCCCAAGCTTATCTACAAACGTCGACCAATGCCAAAGTGTACTTCCTTTCAATGACATTACATGTAGCCCTAATTCCAAACATCAAAGCCAAAGAATGACGAGTATCAGAAGTCATCGAGAGGAGTACACTGCTCTCTCCTACTCGTTTTCATGGTGCCACAGGACGACTTTGTTACGAAGTCTCAATCTATTCTCCATATGCTGATCCATGCCAAAGGTACTTGCCAAGAGAATGCATTGAATAAGGTTGCAATTTAAAACGTAAAGAAGGCAAAACGACAATGCTCAAAATAATTGGTTCTATTACGCTACTGACCCGTATCGTCTTTGAGGCAGAAGTATCACAACGTTGTCATGGAGTGCTAATGTAACTCTGGATTCGCGGGCCCTGATGGCCATGTATGTACAAATCAAATCTTTCACGGTATATATGATGATATTTGGCTACAGCAGAATTGTATCCTTCTGTAGTTCACATGGCTACCATATCAAGGAATCATCCGTTTACTGATGAAAATCCAGCACTAGATCCCCCTCGTGCTCGCAGTCAACATCCTCTCCCTCGTTGCCTCTTCCTATCAATCCTGCTTGTCAGTTACCACTATCAGTGCGGCCTTCACGTTATTTATTCAGTGACTTCTACTGCATCTTGGACTCCTCTTCTCCTAGCTTGCACTCCACCTCAAACACACTACCTTGCCGTATATATATATCAATGTCTACATACATGTTCCTGTCATCGGTAGTCATAATTTTATTTTGCATCTTCATCTCACCCAGCAAACGAGTGATGAGCGTTACCCTTCCAAAATACTTCGGCTCCCAGGTATTGGCCTCTGCTGTAAGTGAGGTAACGCACATACCTTGTTTTCGGGAGCTTCAAGTTGGGGTAGCCGAAGTACTTCGGAAGGCCACTCCTTGTTTTCGGGAGCTTTGGGGAGCCGAAGTATTTTGGAAGGGTTCGCTATTCCAAAATGGAGTAGGCCCAGCGGCTACTGTCGCTTGTTACTCATCCGAAACTCAAACTGCGTGTAGAGCCATTCAATGACCTCCGTCACTTTATGATAGCTGAGCAGTGTATGATCAAAAATTTTATTAACACAGGATATATTTATAAAGACCGCTCACTCTCTACAGTGCGGAATATGCAATCGAAGCACCCTCGCAACAAAATACCTTCCACATTGGTCACATATTTTGAAAAGCTCCCAGTCCCAGATACCCACACAGTCAGGAGACCGTGACCTGTTTCAAGACTATTCATCACAACCACACCATCCTGTACTTGTCCGAGGGGGAGATAGGTGGACACACGTCGGCATCCACCATGACTCGCTGATCCTTGAGTAGTAGCGGTACCTTGAGCAGATACTTTGTATCAATTAGCTTGTGTGCCGAATTGTATTTGTACCTGATTAATAAGTCGAATAAATAGTCGCGGGTTTACTGAGGTCACACCGACCAAACCACGGAGTTGTCGGAAATCAGGTTAGAGCGAGACGTGGGATCCAATATAAGCGTTGAAGTAGGTGCAATGTTATGCGGGTTGGGAGGAAGATGCATCTAGGTGGAAAAAAAAAAACATTAAGTGTTACTTGGGAGTTTATTAATTATCAACAAACATAAAGACTACATTCGTGATATGTTAATATAGCTAATTTCATAAAGGCCAACGGTCCTTCGTAGGTGACGGTGTCGAAGCGTTCCTATGGTAGATGTCGAAGGGGTGAATGCGTGGAAGCCACTGGGAGCGTGAAGGCGACGTCATATTTGTGATTTGAGCTCTGGTGTGAACAGTGGGCGCTTGAACTCGGATAAATTAGAATTTGGACTACACGAAAGGAGATGAGTTTTTGTCGAATGAAGGTATCGAACTGAATCAGAACGTACATGAAGCAGCGGGCGCAGTGTACATTGGGAGGAAGATATTAACAGACAGCGTCAGCGAAAGAATGGCTGTTGGAACTAACAAAGATGGGCTCCTCATAGGCTTACCTTACTAGTACATAGGACAGGTTTAGTGAGGGTTAGCGGTACTCGGGTCCCAAACGACAACAACATTTTAGAGCGATCAGTGAGTACTAGAGTGCTAGCTAGTGTCAAACCACTAGTTCCCCCGAAAATTCTCGTTTCCCAGCACAAGTTGCGTCAATTCAGTACAGAACGAGACTCTTGCCTAAACCTTATTAATACGGCGCGCAGCGCCAAATACTTACACCCTTAAAACACATCCTGAACATCGATAGCAGTGCTCAGCAGGCCTGATACTTCATTCTTACCTTTTCTGACCCTTTTCACAGAGTATTTCCAGTAGTACTACGTAGTGTGTTTATGAATATAATATGCACCTCTCTCACTCGAAAATGGAATGAATCAGTGATGATATATATATTGCTGGGAAATGTCGATCGATGATACATAAGCTTAGATGTTAAATTAGGCTAGGATGACAGTGGCGCTGCCCGGTGTAAGTAGTCAAGACTGTCGTCCCTTAACCGTTACGCCTAGACCGTTAGGCCAAAAGGCAGTGATAATCAAAGCTCAAGCTTCAAGCTTGATTATCTCGGACAGTATTTATGTTGATTATGGGAACTCAGGTAAGCAACGAGCTTACACCGGGTTCCAAACGACCACATTCAAGTTTTAGAATTGAATGTTGAGCCTCATCCTTGTTACGTCAAGTACTTAAGAGTAACTGACAGTCGGTTACGAGTCTACATCCTAGTGGCGTTCGGTTCGCGTTCTATTCGGTATCGAACTTCTACAATTATGATCACGTATGTATAATGATTTGCTATAAAGTATGGAACTCGAGTGCCCCCTTCTGACCTCTCTAACTTATCATAAGTTAGAGAGGTAGCCATGCTTGCCATCGTTCTGCTGCTCGCTCTGCCGTTCTGCACCGCAGAGTCAGCTTCCAGTTATGCAGGATCAACCGTCGTTGATTCTTATCCTCCCCCCGGTGCCACCAACACTGCTATCGACGCTTACTTCCCGGATGCATCTCAAGTCGGTTATGCAGGTCCAACGCCTAGTCAGTGATAATGCTAATTATATTTCCTGCGTTCTAATCAAAAAATTCAGCTGGTGCTGAACCTGCGGCCATTGTCACTGCTATCCCATTCTCTAAGATCGAAAATGTATTTCCCTTGTCGAGGCCCAATTCAGCAGACGGCGCGAACGTCACTTTCGATGTGATGCGTCACTGGGGCAACTTGTCGCCCTTGTACTCCGTGGAGTCGTTTGGTCTTCCTGGTGCATCTCCCGTCATCCCGGAAGGGTGTGGCATCAACGCAGTGCATCTCTTGATGCGCCATGGCGCCCGCTATCCAACATCTGGCTCCGGAGGTTCTCGATTGGCCTCTGATATTCATGCTGCTGCATCGAAAGAAGGCTTCAGTGTCACTGGTGATTTGGAATTCTTGGCAACCTGGACATATAAGTTGGGCGCGGAGACCTTGACGCCTTTCGGCCGCAACTCGCTGTACGTTCGCTGTCCTCTACGATACTTTCACTGACGCCCCCCTCCATCAGCTTCAGCAATGGGGTTGCCTTCCGCTACAGATATGGCGAGTTGCTTAATGCCTTCACGGACCTCCCAGTATTCCGTACTACTTCTGAAGGTTTGCCTGCATCGAACGTTTGTTTCACAATGTGCCCTGATGGTTTGCTTATGTTGTATAGATCGCATGGTGGATTCTGCGTGAGCAATTCGTTCATATTTCTGCGTGCACCGTGCCTGATAATGCTATCGATAGCCTGAACTTTGCTGCAGGCTTCTTTGGGGTCAGAACTTACGAGACCGACTATCACCAGGAGATTATCATCGAGGAGAACAACTTCAACAACACCCTCGCTCCTTATGATGTGTGCACCAACTCCAATAATGCGGATATCGGTCGCTTCGGTGGTACTCAGGCTGGAAAATGGGCAAATATCTATCTCGAAGATGCTCAAATGCGCTTGCAACCAATGATCCAAGGATTTAATTTGACCATCTCACGATTGTTTTATATGCAGCAACTATGCGCCTATGAGGTAATTACATCATCTACACCGTCTTCATGGATTTCTGACATTCTGCAGACCGTGGCCCTCGGGTATTCCAAGTTTTGCGACCTTTTCACTGAGAAAGAATGGGAAGGATACGAATATTTCAATGGTATGTTCCCTAAAATGATTCTTACTAAGCTTGGCGGTAATCTCTATTTGTAGATCTTAGTGAGCACATTGAGCGCTAAACTTGCAGCCTGATTGACTGATGTGACTTCATTGTCAACAAAGACTTCTGGTACAGCTACGGACCAGGTAATCCAACAGCAGCAGCGCTAGGCCTTGGCTATGTTCAAGAACTAGTCTCACGTCTCACTCATACTCCCATCAGTGTCTGGAACAGCAGCACCAACAGCACTCTTGACTCGAGCAACATCACATTCCCTCTTAATCAACCTATATATGTGGACGCTAGCCACGACGTGATCATTTCCACTAGTATGTTACCGCTTCCTTCCTCTCCAATTCAAGACTACTGACGGAAGGGCTCAGTCACCACTGCTCTGAACTTCACCAGTCTAGCTGCAACTGGTCCTCTGCCAACCGACCATATACCCCCTCATCGTGTACGCAGTCTCGTAAACCACCGCTTACCTCCATATCTGACCAATCACATCAGTCTTACATTGTTAGCCAGATTGCACCTTTCGCCTGCCAGCTTGTAGCGCAGGTGCTCAGTTGCCCAGCCTCAGAGGAGCCAACTCATATCCGGTTCCTTCTGAACGATGGTGTGATGCCACTGACGGGGATCCATGGTTGCACGGAAGATTCGAACGGTCTCTGCGCGCTGCCCAGCTTCATCAGCGGGATGCATGAACGAATTGGGGAGATCAACTATGCGCATGATTGCTTCGCCAATTATACCATGCCCGATCCCGACAACATAATCGATGGAAGATACCCTAGTTAAAAGGATGGTTGAGTATTTTGTCGTATATACACAAGTTGCCACCTTTTGGAGAATGTTAATGAACGTTAATGTCTAGACAAAGGCCGAGCTTCGCCAGCAGCAAGTTGGTTCCACAAGTACTAATGTCGTGTGCTATCTTGTGGAGAATGCATCGAAGGTATACTAATTGTACATCATCAGCAGTATCCTTTGGGAAGTAGCGAGCCAAGGTAAGAATCGAGGAAAGCTGCGGAAAATTCGTTGTCGGACAATATGCTACATGTGTGATGAGAATGAGCACCTTTCAATAGACATGTTCTCACAAATCATTGAGATGCCGTGTACATAACTTTCAGAAAGCACAACTTAAAGTTGACATCATTTTAGTGAACCAGAAAGCTTAGGCAATGCATATGTAGCAGAGGTAGCAATAAGTACAATAATTCGCAACGGTTTCACTTGGTCAGATGAGATTGCCAGTACAGTGAGAAATTGAAATGATGACCAAGAATGACTTACAGTGAATAAACAATGAACAAGCTTGATGGAATCAACACCCACGGTGTATGAACGGTGTTTAAGTTCTCGGCATCGCATTCTCGTTGAATCATCTTCTCGAACGCCCATAGATTACGGATCATAGATGGAAAACTTTCTGAGGACAAGTTGAAGTCATCGTGGGGCACGAAAGTGAATTCCTTTTCATGGACAGACTATCAAATAAAAGAGGTTTCAGCGCAATGACTGTGCGTAGTCAAGATGGACCTCCGAGGATCTACACACCAAAAATATTGTCAGTAGGTTTCGAACCAACTCCAAGAGAAACAGATTTGGACTCTGTTGTGGAACTTGTGATAACCACTTGGCTAAGACCAGTTATGTGGACCTCTGAGGAAACCATCCATGAGCCAATGTCAAGGTGTGTTCCAATAAAAAAGACCTGTTATTCGGCAAGTTTCGAACCTGCACAGTTGCAGAGAAACAGATTTTGATTCTGTTGCGGTAACCACTTGGCTAAGACCAGTTAAGATGAACAACTGAAGAAACCATCCATGAGTGAATCTTCAAAGCGTGTTCTGACAGAAAAACTTGAAGAACCTTATCGTCGGCAGGTTTCGAACCTGCACTGGCACAATCCAAGAGACAGATTTAGATTCTGTTAAAGTGGCCAGGACGAAGTTGTCATGAACCTCTGAAGAAACCATCCACGAACGAATTTTTAAGGCGTGTTCCAGTAGAACAAAAAACCTACATACTTATCAGGCAAGTTTCGAACCTGCACAGTCTTGAAGATAAACAGATTTTGATTCTGTTGTGGTAACCACTTGACTAAGACCTCTTGGATGAACCTCCGACGAAACCATCCATGAGTGAATGTCAAGGTGTGTTACAAGAGAGAAAAACTTGTTGTCAGCAGGTTTCGGACCTGCGCAGTCCAGGAGATACAGATTTCGGTTCTGTGGTGATCACTTTGGCCAAGACGCTTCGCAGCTGAGCGCTGAGCCTCCGAAGAACTGTCCACAGTGAGTGAATGCCAAATTGGAATCCGCGCCACCCAAGATTTCTAATCTGTTCTGGTGCCAGTTGGCCATGTGCATGACTACTTAAGATATACCTTGACCTCGAAGGATCCATCCATGACCAGTGAATGCTCAAGGCGTGGTAAAAGGAAAAAGATTTTTTGATTTTTGAGCAGGTTTCGAACCCGCAACAGATTTCTTTACTGTCACGCTTACCACTTGGCTAAGACTGGTTAAGATGGACGTTTGTAGTACGATTCAAGGAATATCATGCATTGACAGTAGAATCACGTAGGATTAGCTACAGTCATTTGCCAACGAAGGAGTCGGGAAGCGTTCTGATAATAGTTATTAATTCTCACGGGATCAAAAGTCACAATTATGGCTTGACCTTTGTGATACAAAGGAATAATATATTACTTGGCTATGTAAACTAGTAGGTGCCCCCGCCCTCATCTCCCTTCTCGTCGGGTTCCTCGCTACCCACGGCCGCACGCCACCGACCACGACGAGCGCGCGCTGTTTGTCGGCGCCAAGCCTTGCCCCACGACTACAAGGACAACTTGAGAAGTCTCCGACAAACAAGGTGTCAAATGATTGTAGCCGAAAAGGCCTGAACACGGGTGTATTCGGCATCGCAGGTTCTGGGAGATGAGAGACCGATCGTGTTCGATAAGAGCCCTCTTCCACTAACGTTGGGAGTCGGGAATCCGGTATGTATATGTATAGGTACTTGGGATGTCATATATAAAATAAGTTATTAAGTTATGCCGGGGAGCTTGAAAGTAGTGGTCCGGAAGGAGCATATTTCGACTTGAGTCTCAATATTGGTCCATATCTATTTCAGCGTTAGCTCACCATGATGCACCAGAGACTCGTATAAAATCTACCTTGACAGTACGAAGGGAATTGGCATCATGATCAGAGCAATGAAACCGAGTAGTGACGAAGCCCATTCAGGACCAAGCCTATCGTACATCTGAGTGGCGAAGAGCTGAGCGAACAATGATCAGCCGATGCATGAAAAGGGAAGTAGTATCTTCGCTCACAGGAAATGCAGCGCCGAACAAACTGCGGACGACAGTACTTGCAGCTAGCGCCGAGGCAGCGACAGCCAAATATGCATCAATGATGTAATTAAACAGGGCAAGCTTCGAAACCGTCGTGAGCTGTAAGCCAGCATGCAAATTGTGACAACGTACAAATATCAGGCAAATACTCCATCCGAGCAATGCGCCCGACATCATCGGGACCCACAGGGAAATACTAGGAAAGGATGTCCATGCAAACCAAAAGAACGATACCGCAAAGAATGGCGCTGAGACCATGGCGACCCTCAATCTGAACTCTGGCGGCACAGGGTTTGGTGCGCATTCCTGAACTTTGCGCTCGTAACTTGGGTTAAAAAAGAGAATGTACTAAAACGCATGATAAGAACATGGAAGCATATGATGAAATATGCACACCGTTGCAACCGCAATAAACCCGCCAATGGGCAGCGGAAGGAACATGAGTCCAGACACACCCGCATTCAAGTTATGCCCCTTGGTGAAAACCACAGGATAGGCCTCGAAAAGCAGGTATATACAGCCGTAGACAAACTAGGATCCAATGTCAACAATCCTCGTCAATTTGCAAGATAGCTACACTTACGCTCATATACAGAGTTATAGCAATCAACATCGGTTCACGAAAGAGAACTTTAAAAGGGCGAGCAAGAATAGTTTCCATGCGTTGCGAGAGTGTCATGTTTTGTGATTCAATGGCAGCATGGTATCTCTCGTCCCCAGTGCGCTTCCGGATCTCTTTAGCTTTCTTGGCAAGAAGCACCGGACTAAAATTAAGGGATGAGTGCTTAGCCAATAAAAGCCATTTCCTAAAATCCGCTCACCTATATGTCTCAGGGATCGTGAAAACAATCTGCAACCAGCAGACGCCGGCCTAAAAATATGTGTGAGTTGTGGCTGATAGAAAATGGAGACAGGACTTGCAAAAATAGTCAATATCCAAAAAAGCCAGTGCCATGAGACACCAGCTACAACAAGGTATCCTGCTACTACTGGTCCAATACCTGGTCCAGCAAACGGAGCCACAGTGAAAACCGCGAGAGCAGTGCCGCGTTCCCTTGCGTCCCAGATGTCCGATATGAGTGCGCTAGAAGATTCGCCTTGTAAAAATGGAACTTTCCCATTGAAGCAAACGGTATCTACCCTGAATTTGCTAAAGGAGCAGCTGCAAATGTACCCCCAAGGAAACGGAAAATCAAAATGGATGTGATGTTCTGCGACAAAGCACACCCAATTTGGAAGCACTAAAATATAAAGATAATTGAGTGAAAGACAGGGAAAAAAATGAAGAGACCAACTGACCATGTATATGAAGAAAGATATAATGAATATTGGGCGTCGTCCGTACTGTTCCGATAACGGTCCCCAAATCAAAGGGCCAACACAATAACCGCACACGAAAAGCGAAATAGTCAACGTTCCGACCTCCTGGGATATTCCAAATTCCTCCATGAAGATAGGTACCAGAGCAGATGGGGCGCTACTCGAGAAGGTGCTAGATAGGGCAAACGAACAAAACTTGAGTGTTTAATATTTCGCGAGAAATGTCGTACGCACGCATTGAGGACCAGAAGACCGCCAGCAAGGGTGAGGTACCACTTTTTGGCAAAAGACCAGTTCTAAATGAGTTCGTGAGCTCATCAACATAGTCTTGCAGCAACTGGAAAGTACCTTTGGATTGGCTGAGTCACCCTCATCAAAGTGCACTAGAAATGGGTCTGGATTGTCAAGAGCGGTAGTAGAGGCATCCTCCTTGTTGATCTGCTCAAGTTGAGCGGCGGTAGAGGCAGTTTGAGTTGATACCCTAGGTGAGTCGGCCATGTTTGCAGGCAGAAAAATGAGGGGCCGGATAGATTATGGTGTCCTTTTAAAGGCCTGAAAGCTGAGTGATGACGATGCCTTACAGGCATAGTCGTCGGGCATTCTGCTCCTACCTGACACAATCGCAGTGACATACAGCTGCATCAGTTGTGATATAGTCTGACAGTTTGTCAATCCCGGTGCCACTTTGTCATAACGGATGCCTAAGGTCATCGTGCCGACGTGCCGCTGTCGGACTGGTAGTGTCCACACGTGCAACACCGTGTTCCAGACTAATACCCGGATTTTCTTGCGGCCTCTACACGAGGGCCATGCTAGCCCCCACCGCTGACCGCAGGACTTCACGCGGACGCTGTGACTTCATAGAAGCGCCCGAACCTGCCTGCGACCGTTTACATGATTTACATTAGCTAAGGAATTTAATTTAGTCAGAACTCCGCAGTCCACGTAAAACTTTAAATATAAGTCTGGAACGGAAGATTCCAAATAAGGTAGCCCGCATTTACATAAGCACTTCAAGTTGGACTCTAACTTTGACCAGTAACTATGGACTTCACAGAAATCTACAAGCAATCCGGAAACCTCGCGTCGTTTAGCCCAGGCGCTCACTTCATCCTCAATGTCGTCGAAAACACCTTGATCGTCAGGCGAACGGATACTCTACAGATTGCGCGCACATGGACAGTCACCGCGCCTTCCAGCACAGCTAGCATTCTAACCAACTCAAGATTAACTCCATCAAGCTTGGGAGTTTCGTCAGAAGGGTGGATATCTCATGCCGGTTGGTCGTGCGACTCTGAATATCTCCTTGCTGCATCCGCGAAGAAGGGCATAATAGAGGTTTTCAAACTTAGGGACGAAAATTGGAATGCCCGAATTGAAGCTGGTGTCGAAGGCCTCCTCAGAGCTGAGTGGGCACCAGACGGTCGCCACATTCTCTGTTTTTCTCAGTGGGGCGTAAGTATAGCTCCTTTCCGACCGTCTGTCGGTTGTTTATGATTCGTCTGCAGCTTCGAGTCACCATTTGGTCTTTAATCACGGGCAATGCCACTTACATACAGTTCCCAATACACCCCGACAGAGGTACCGTGAAGTAGTATTACCGCCCAATTGTCATGTTATCTAATCAAGTACAGGTTACGCTTTCCGTTCTGATTCCCGTTACTTTGTTTTGGCTGAGCGACACAGGTCAAAAGACGCCATAGGTGTGTATGACACAACTGACAGTTACAAATTAGTGCGGGTAAGTATGATTCCATTGTATCCACCCATCGCTCATGACCAGGAAGGCATTCACAGCATTTTCCTGTACCAACGTCCAATCTGTCATCGCTGGCTTTATCCCCGACTGGTAATCATATCGCCATTTGGGAGGGTATTTTGGAGGTGTGTCATCTCACATCGCAAATCCAAGAGCCGACTAAATGTTCACTCCGATACTTTATCGACAGTACAAATTGCATATCCTGTCTCTAGCCGGAGATGTGCAAGGGACCTTTTCACCCAAGCCAGATCCGGGGTTTGGCATTCGTAATGCAGCTTGGCATCCTACTGGAATGTTCCTTGCCGTGGCAGGATGGGACGATAAGGTATGTGGGTCCGCCGTGTACACCATCATTGTCGAACTTTTCTAGATCTACATCCTTGATGGCCTGACTTGGTCTGCCGCTGCAACGCTCGAGTTGTCAAGTAAGATACCAGTTGGCGCTGTGAGTATACGGACTAAACAAGGTGGAAGATGCTCAATCTTGGTAGACACTATGGCGCGAACCGTCAAACTGGCTTGAAACTACGCAAGGTCGAGGATTTTTGTCTTGTGCGAAATATATTATTGTCGCATCCATTGGGTGGTAATGCTGACAGAGTGCACTCCGACCAGATGAACGACTGCAAGGGCCACAAACAATCAGCTTGCAGCGCACAGATCCGACGAAGCCGAGCCCAAAGTCGGGTGCGGTCCAGCTTGAATGGAACAAGACTGGCACGTTACTGCTAGTGCGGTTTGGTTTGCCAAGACATTTATTTCTTTTGACCTAACTTGACATGATGACCGTAGAAAACTGCCCCACGGTAGTTCATTTGTACGATTTTCCAGCATCGTCGGATCCATTCGTTCCCCGGCTGCGTTGTGTTTTTCAGCACTCGAAGCCAGTCCTGCATGCTCAGTGGAATCCAGTCCGTAAAGGCAGCTTGGCCCTGTGCAGCGGGAATGGTAGCATTTACACATGGAGTGACGAATGGATTGGAGATAACGGGGTAGAGGAAGATATGGCGGAGTGCATCGGTGTACCAGCGAACAGTAGGTTGATCCGTTATTTTTCTGCATTCAGGAATATCGACGGCTTCATAGCAAAATTTGAAACAAGAAATATCAAATGGGCTCCCGACGGGAAAGGGCTGGTGTTGTTAGACAAGGAGGTGTTTTGTTGTGCGTTCGAGGTGGAAGAAGATGGTACCGGAAGCTGAGAGTTTTTTGTCATACGTAGCCTTCACTGTTTATATCACATGGTTGCTTTGAAAGGCTACTAAAATTACTACTTGGCCGTTGCAAGGTTGTCCTATCGCGTCACTGCCGTTGACGACGCAGGCCAACGGCAGAAACCATCCAAAGGGCTGACATAATCACATTAGCCCATTTTTGCAAGCGTTCAATTCCGCCGTAGTACCAGTACGGCGAGCCCAGTCATTCCACTCCATCTTGTCGTCCAATGCTTTCCCGTTCTCTCCGTGCTGTCAGGCTTGCAGACCGTCGACTTGTTTCTCTAGGTGCATCACGATGGCAGAGGACGTATGCAACACCGTCGGATCACAATGACAGCAAACCGCGGCGGAATGAAGAGGGCGAGGGAAATGTGCAGAAAGGCAAGGAGAGGGCTAACAATGATGCAGCTAAAGAATCTGGAGATGGAGGTCCAGAAATCCCGAAAGGACTCGAGGGCTTTTTCAAGCGATATCAGCAGCAGACTTGGTCTCGTCAGTCCTCCGACGAAGACGAGACTCCACGGCAGAAATCACCACCACCACCACCGGGCGGTAATAATCCTAATAATGGATTTAACGTCAACCAACTTGCTCTTCTCGCTACGTCCGCTGCTATATTTTACGCTCTGACTAATTCTTCATCTTCGGGCTCGCGAGAAATTACCTGGCAGGAGTTCCGCACCGCATTCCTCGACAAAGCTCTAGTTGACAAACTCATCGTTATCAACCGGCAGAAAGTCCGCGTCAAGTTGCACTCCAATGCCACTGGCGCGATGTACCCTGCAGCATCTCTCGGTGGAGGAGATTATTATTTCTCCATAGGCAGCGTCGAGGCTTTTGAACGGAAGCTTGACGAGGCTCAGACAGAGCTTGGTATTCCTCCTCACGAGCGGTTACCAGTCGCCTACCACGACGAGATATCTACCTTCAATACCATTCTCAACTTCGCTCCCACTATCCTTTTCGCTGGTCTCCTTCTGTACATGTCGCGACGAGCTGGAGGTGGCGCGGGTGGTGGACCAGGTGGGATCTTCAGCATCGGAAAGAGCAAAGCCAAGCTCTTTAACAAGGATACGGATGTGAAGGTCAAGTTCAAGGATGTTGCAGGTATGGACGAGGCAAAGGAAGAGATCATGGAGTTTGTGAAGTTTTTGAAGGAACCCGCGAGGTTTGAGAAGCTTGGTGCAAAGATACCCCGCGGAGCTATCTTATCAGGACCTCCAGGAACTGGAAAAACCTTACTGGCAAAAGCGACTGCTGGCGAAGCCTCTGTCCCCTTCCTGTCCGTGTCTGGTTCAGAGTTTGTCGAGATGTTCGTTGGTGTCGGCTCCTCCCGCGTCCGTGATCTGTTTGCGTCAGCAAAGAAGAACGCACCTTGCATTATTTTTGTTGATGAAATTGATGCCATTGGAAAGGCCAGAGGCAAAGGAAGCAGCTTCGGTGGAAATGACGAGCGAGAGTCGACTCTCAATCAGTTATTGGTGGAGATGGACGGTTTCGGAACCCAGGAGCACGTTGTAGTACTCGCAGGAACCAATCGTCCAGATGTTCTGGATCCCGCTCTTATGCGACCCGGGCGTTTTGACCGTCACATAGCCATTGACCGTCCAGATGTCTCCGGCCGCAAAGGGATTTTTATGGTGCACCTCAAACCACTCCGGCTAGCACAGGAGCTCGATACGGACAACCTTGCCCAGAAGCTCGCCGTTCTTACCCCGGGTTTCTCAGGAGCAGACATTGCGAACGTTTGTAATGAAGCTGCTCTTCATGCCGCGCGCAAGGGTCACGAGTCTGTCAAGGTGGACGACTTTGAGAGCGCAATTGAGCGTGTTATTGCAGGTCTGGAGCGCAAGAGCAGAGTTCTTAGTTCGGAGGAGAAGAAAACCGTTGCTTATCATGAGGCTGGTCACGCAGTCTGCGGCTGGTTCCTCGAACATGCCGACCCGCTTCTCAAAGTGAGCATTATCCCTCGTGGCGTTGGGGCCTTGGGATATGCGCAAGTGAGTACAGATTTCTTGGACAGTATCTGATAAATAATGATTTTCCGCGCAGTACCTTCCTCCAGACCGCTACCTGCTCTCCACTCCGCAAATGTTGGACAGAATATGCATGACGCTTGGTGGCCGTGTATCAGAGGAGATTTTCTTTGGTCCAGAAAATATCACGACAGGTGCTCAAGATGATCTTCAAAAGATCACTCGCATGGCATTTGAAGCATGCGCAAATTATGGCATGAATACTATCATTGGTCCCGTTAGTTATGGTGGTCGTGAGAGCCAGAAAGAAAGCTGGACGAAACCATTCAGTGAGAAGACGAGCGAAATGTTGGATTCTGAGGTGCGGAAAATGATCATGTAGGTGGATTCGTGTGATCTCTGCAACATCAGCTAATAATTCTCTTTCAGCGGGGCACATCAACGGACCACTGAGCTTCTGACACTCCACCGGGAGAGCGTGGAGAAGGTCGCCCAGCTTCTACTGAAGAAGGAAGTCATTACACGGTATGTTACGCGGCGTCCATTCCGCCTGCCTTAAGCTGACGATTGTCTGTATAGTGAGGATATGATTGACCTCTTGGGTAAACGCCCGTTCGCCCATAAATCCGACGATATGGACAAGTGGCTAGATGATAATCGCGGTCATGAGCGCAGCGCTCCAGCACCGATTGAAGAAGCCCCACAGAATACTGTAGATCCCGCCCCTGCACCCGTCGCCACGTCGACAAAAATAGAAGACTATAAGTGGTAGTTCCTTTCTTCTCTTGCACTGATATACTGGGTTTCGTTTCACGAGGAGGCTCTGGACGCAACTACATATATGTTTTGTATCTTCGATTTTACACGACGCTCGTGTTACCCTTCTACTTACCGTTCTCGATGCATACTAAATAGTATTTAAATGGTATATCGGAATTGACTCCACTGATCACCTCTCTCGCGTCGTGCATCGTTGACTGTCTCGAATCGCCCATTCTTCAAAGCTGACTCGTCCATCTCTCCAGAGTTGTCGCTGTCGATTACCTCATCGCGCTCTCCTCTATCCCTTCGCTCGTTCTCCCTACGCAACAGGAATATAAATGCTGCTGAGCATAACCAGCCAATTGCAATGTAGGCAAGCATGGTGCCATGACCAGGCCTGTACCAGGGTGCGTCCTCCGCGCGATACTACGGACCGATAAGCGGGCAGTCAGTTTGAGCTAGTTTTGCAGACTCACAACGTTCGAGGAAACAGCTCCGTTCAAATTTCCCCTGCATTGATGTCAATTACACTGCCTGGTGGCATATGGAAGGACCGACGTACCACCCGATGGCCATGGCAAGTGTAACACCTCGTTTATAGGAGCCCTCAACATTGCTTGCCACCCATGCTCTGGTATACGGTCAGTGAGAGAAGTAAGAATAAACAAACCAGCGTACACCGAATTCGCTGTTTCATGGCCACATCAGTTCCGTGCTATCTGAATGCGGAAGAGGATTGACACATACGGACTGTAGGATATATGGCGCTAAGGATGAGAATGTTCAAGTTAGCACAAACGTTCGAGTCAGAGTGCATCTCGTGAGACTTACGATACAGCTAGGAAGCATGCGAAATACGACAATGCTGGAGTCGTGGATGCGATCAGTATGATATAACCAACCAGACCTAGAAGATCTATAGCCTATGTTTCGCCATTGAAAGTTGAAAACACTTGCCCGTTCCGAATAGAATTCTATCGTGTCATGAGACCTCAAAAGTTATTTAAATATGATATTGCGCACAAATTTATGTATCCTCTCTTCCCGAGGCGGTCACCAGCTAACCCGACGATCACGGTCACTATACATGACCAGATATAAACGGGCACGGAAAGCAGATTCGCTGTTGTCGCTGTGTAACCTGGGTACTGGGTCAAGTACTCTAGCAGAATAAACGTTGACAACACTCACCAAGCTACCAGTTTCAGCAGCAAGGAAAGGAACGTTGATGAGTGAGATATAATATCTGAACCTGTGGAAAATATACGAACCTCGTTGATGATTGTCGGGGTGAATAAGGAAAACGCGAATAATGGACCATCACTGACGACGTATTAGAGTAATCGCAAGGTTATGCCTCTTTGACCCACAATCCCATATATATACCCACTATGTACACTCAGTACCACTGACAACAATGTCATGAACGCACGTACTTGCCAAGTAGGTTTTCCAGTCCCTGAGGCTTTGCCAGATATATCGGACTTTAAATTCCTCGCCGCCAGCGCTGAACTGCATGTCGCCCCTCAAACGTCTAATGACGAAAACTCCTATGTTCGTGTCAGTGTCGAGTAAGTGTCTGGGAGATTTTCTTTTGCTACTTACTCTCTGCTTTGGTCAGAAACCCGGCTGTCTCAGGGAAATCCGAGATGACCCAATATGAAGCAACCGCACACAGTACGGTGAAGAGTCCTTCGAGAATGAAAATCCAAGACCAGCCAGGCTTTCCTGCGACACCATTCATATTGGATATGGCTGCGGCCAGGAGACCGCCTACGAACATACGATGATTCACAAAACCTTGGATGTACTGTGAAGCACTCACTAAATGCTCCCGCTATAGTGGCAGAAGTGAAGAATGCTGCTATCCGTGTACCAAGCTCGGACCGCTTGTACCAGCTGCGTACACGATGTCAGCACCACGAAGTGTGTTTCTGAGACACATGAGACTTATCAACATACCAAGAGATATAAAATACGATTCCGGGGTATAAACCAGCCTCCGCCACTCCAAGTAGCACTCGCAAGGCTAGAAATTAATACTGGACTCGACAGTGATCGGCTTTCAGAGTATACCAGGCTTACCGACGAGCCCTCCGTAGTTCTGTAGAAATCCGTGGCACATCTTTCCTGAAGTGATCACATTACGAAGATGTTAAAGAACTTCTAACACATACCATGATAATTCCCCAAGCGAACATCATTGAAGAAAGCCACATCCAGGGTCGAATCCTTCTAAGGATTACATTGCTTACAGGCTGCATATGAGGTCAGTACGGGAAAACATGACATATATTCCCCTTACCTCAAGCAATGCATACGGAAAAAAGAAGGCAGTAAGTGCAATGAGGTATTCATTGTCACTGATGCCCAAGTCGGTCACCATGTTGTATAACTGAAAACGCGTCAGAGTCTTGAAGTTCAACTGACTAGCTAGCCAAAAAGCATTACCTTCGCATTTCCTATACTTCCCCGATCCAAAAAGTTGAGAAAATAGAGGAGGGCCAACCAAGGCACGACTCGGATGTCGATCTTACGAAGGAGTCGTCTCTCGTCGACTTGACTGGTGTCGACGTGGGCCTCATAGAGCTCGTCATTGTCTGCTGCTAATGCTACGACAGATCCTGAGTGCGACATCAGACAAAAGGATGATAAACCAAGTATCAAGCAGTCTTATCACATATAAATAGTGGATCTCCATAGTGCGCTTGGAACACAGCCGCCTTATCATATATCATGGGTGAGCACATACTTGTTGGGACACAGGATCCTTCTCAGGCTGTCGGATTCTAACTACAGCATCTTCGCCTCAAAGGAACACTTTACGATATTCATCAATCCCAACGACAGCTTCCAGCCCCTTAAGTGCCACCCTGAACCAATCCCTCACGTCCTCTGTATCAACCCCAGCAGCTCTTATAACCGTGCCTTTGCCGTCATCTACAGGAGTCAGGGACCAAAGGAACCTCTCCGGGGAAGCACGCTTGAAAATAGAAATAGTGCGGTACTTTGCCTGCAAGTCAGTCACGACACCATTCGTCTGGGGCCCATAAAGAAGCAGCATAGCATAGCATGAATAGGGCGCAAGCCTATCTTTGAGTGTCCGAAGTGGTGGGCGGCTAGTAGGATTTGATGAGCAGGACTCGGATGCAGTTTGGGTATCAAGGGACGAGCTATCTAGCAGTAAAACGTCCCGCGCGACGCGTCGGCCTTCTACGAAGACTTCGTTGACGCTGTAATACCGGAGGAAATCCCAGTCCTCCCCCATAGACTTGCGCCCCGACGTAACCCAGTCTAGCAACACAATCGACGCGCTCCCGGCAAGATGGAATGTTTGCACTTGGGTATAGGATGCAGAGCGGAAGCACGTCACGGGGTCCGGGAGGAGGAAGAGCGCGCTGTCAGGAGCTATAGTGACTTCCATGGATTGAGTCGTGACCGCTTGCAGACTCGGACTGCTTGGAATTGGCTGGGGAGAAGATCTTCGAAAACGCGTGGATGCTCTGTTGCCAGCACGCGTTTTGAAGACTTTGGTGGATCCCTGACGGACGTGATCTCAGACTGGTCATCCTCATGCAACACACACCATCGCACCTGTGAGAGTAGTAAGAGCTTGCATTCTTTTCCTACTTCAACAATAAGTTGCATGCAGTCCCCGCCAACAAGACCACCACCATAGCTCATCACGTATACTATAGCAACCCCATGTTCTGCAACTCTAGGTGATAAGAGCTTAAGCGGGTATGACGACGAGAGCTTCGAAAAGACGACAGTTGATGAATGTAGATCACAGCTGATATGGCCAGTGCCCACAGGGATGCCCTCTCCAGCCGTGGAGGACATTCGTTGTCAATTGACATGGAATGACAACTAGAGTCTAAGAGCGATACGATAACAAGCTATTAGAAAGACATATTCCCAAAATGAATCTTACAGGTCTTATAAACTAGAACTTCTGCTTATCATTTCAAAAGCTAATTAATTGCCGACCTATTCACCACGTTTCGGCGAGTATTTGAACAGCGTATTCCATATTATCCCATACACGTTGAGTCGCCAAGACGAAGCAGAGCAACGAAAAGGAAAGGAAAAGGATAATCCAACGAGCGACAATAAAAGAATCAAGCAAAAGTAATAAGATATGCGAACAAAGACGAATCGAATCGATGATACACAAATGATCGAGGGAGTGGCATGGAACAAATCCAATAATTTTGTACTGCAAATCTGGGAAGCTCCAGGAAAGGATATGCGAATCAGAGACATGCATGGGGTCATCGTGCAGATCGATCAGGGGGAGAGCGGGGAACAGCATAAGACACGAAAATAATATCAATACTGCCGTGTAGCCAGGGCACGGATTTCATACAGGTCTCGTCGATCAAGCGAACCAAAGGGGTCCGTCTGCCGTGACGTTCGCCATCCTTTGAGTTCTTGTTTGTGTCTTTCTTCCGCAGTGCGACATATTTCCACGAAATCATCGGCCACGTCGTAAACAATGGATGCCCTTGAACCACGATCACTTTCCGACTCAGAATTTGTGCGTATTCGACTGCGTGCCGGGCTGGGGGCGGTGATGATGATAGCGGAATTTGTCGAGCTGCTTGTATCTGATATTGCGCCACTGGTGCACCCTTGGCTGGCACGGATTGTGCCTCCCTTCGCTTCCCATGCATTTTCGTCGTCCTCATCATCTGCGAGATCGGCGAAGACATCTGGTTCTTCTTCATCGGGAGGTAATGTTGATACCCAACACATCCGTGTAGGGTCGAAGATCATGTTGCCGACCTTGCGGGCACCGGCAGCAAATGAGCCCACTGGGGATCCAATGGATGACCCGGTGAGGTGTGTAATCAACGCAGGGCGCGTGGAAGTTCCGACGACCGTATCGAAATCACGGAGTACTTGATCATTTCCTTCCCAACGAAGGGTTGTCGGATTCCATTTCATTTCACCCACAACTGCGTTGACACTACCATGAACACCAAATTAGGAGCTACTATGACTCGATCGTACCTTTTGGTCCACTTGCACTGCCGAGGTGGCGGATCAGGGTAGGTTTTCTCCTTGTGTGGCCGAGCACAGGCGATGTGGCATCTTTCTTCTTCTTTATGGAAATCTCAGTGCCAGAAGTCTTTGCGAACTCAATGCGACCAGTGCGCCTCAAGGTGTTGGTGGCGGGTGCGAGTGCGCCCGAGACATCTATAATAGGAAGGCACATGAGGAGGGCGAGCACACAAATACACGTGTTCTTACCTGGACTGGGGACGTCCTTTCTTCCCTTCTTGCGCATCGTACCTGTCTCCTTATCTTTCTCCTTGTCGGAGGACTTTGACAAGTTACCAACAGGACAACGATTTGTCGTCTTGGGTTGTACCCTAAATCTTCCCTCCTTATCTCGGTCTGTCGGGAGGTCGTCAAAGGCATCTAATTCAGTGCCGTCACCATATGTGCGTTGTCGTTTTGGTCGGCGCAAAAGTTTGGGAGCTGATGTCGAAGGTATGAGTGGTGTCTGCGTTTGTGCAGCACGACTACGTAATGATATTGTTGAAGGAGGGCGAGGCAGTATTGGTGATGTTGCGCGATGTGAAGGCTGAGGTGCAGGGAGGGCAGTGGTAGTGGTAGGTCCGGGGAAGACAGAAGACAGGGCAGGTCGCGACTTCATACGTATTGAAGTTGGCATAGTCAAGCGCAGTGCGGCAGGATTTGAAGAAGGGGTAGATGGCCTCGTGGGTGGCACGATAAAGTCGAGGCCGTGGATACGACTGGTCGAGCTCGTGTGTGATTTTGCACGTGAGGCGGCTGTGGGTGCCTCGTAGCGTGCAAGTTTACCTGATGATGGACCTGCAGTGACGATGGTACCAGAGCCTGATGCCTGAGAGGTGTTGCATTCCATTAAGGAAGACAAAGAGGCTTTGCGGGTGAGCCCCTTGCGTTGTATTGCAGGAGGGGTAGGGGGTTTAAGGCCAGAATGTGACTTTTGTCCCCGGAGACTGCCAGGTTTAGGGGATAAAAAGGTGTTTGTTGGAGGAGGAGCGGCGGCGGAAAGTGCTTCCTTATAAGTGAGAGCACGTGTACACAATGGGCGGGGTGGCGGTGAAGACGAAAGCTTAATGCGCTGTAACTGACGGGCAGATGATATGGGAGGATTCACAGGTGACTTTGCCCTATCAGCCCTCATCCTTGAGGGCGGACGTGTGGGCAAGAGTGCGCGAGCAGGAGCACTTTTGCTACGATTGTAGCGCTGGCTCTGCTTTGCGTTGACGAGCCTGCTTGGGCTGAAGTCGTCATCATCCTCGATAACGAGACCCATTTCAAAGTCATCCTCGGGGTCGGGGCTGGCAACCTTTATACGTTGATCAGTTATCAGGACCTGTTTCTTGAGTTCGAGCATCTTTTTAAGATGCTTTGCGCTCTGGCTGGACTCAAAGAGGTCAGAGGGAACAACTAATCCCTCCAGCTCGCTCTCGTTTTCATCGCATTCACTTTCTTCTGTTTCGTGTAAGGAAAGGGAGGATACAGAGTTTGATGACGAGGAAGCATCGGCGAAACCGAGGGAGGAATATGCATCAGAGGATTGAGAAGATGAAGTGTGATCACCCCACTCCAAGGAGTTCTTCGAAGAGCGATGGCTAAGTGAGAGAGGTGCGAGGGACAACTGTGTGAGGTCTGAAGGAAGAGCGAAGGCGGATTCGATGTCCTCGTCGATGGGAGAAGGAGGGGGTTTTGCAAGAGCCATTTGAAGAGCGGCGACCTTGATGGTAGACACACCTTCATCTTCTTCCTCGTCTTCTTCCTCCTGACAGGTGAGCGGGGGACGAATTGTGATCATGTTACCAGAAACAATCCTTGAGAAGTGTGACCTGGCAGTCATACCAGCGACGACGGCCTTTGCCTTTGCGCCGCCAGTTTTACCGAGGTCCATTTCAATGTCCCAATCCATAGCGTCATCTTCATCATCATCCTTGTCGGATTCGACGTCGAGAGAACGGATATGGTCGCCATCTGGTAGGTCGAAGTCTGCGTCCGGCCACTCTTCACGAGCGAGCGGTAGTATGGGAGCTGGAATGGTGGACATGCTGGATTACAGTATTTGTTGTAAATATACTAAGCCCCGTTCGGGGCTGGCGAAGTAAGAGGTCAGTGGAGTTTAATGGTAGGGAGCGTATTGGAGAGAGAAGGGCGATTAGAAGACCGGCCGAATGATAAGTGTGTACCGGACGGTGTGATCTTCACATACGCGACCTATGAACGAACAATGGGCTTGGGTGAGGACAAGTCAGCGCTTGATCCTCGTGTCCAATCAACGAAAACTGGAGTCGTCGAGGGAGATGTTTGTGACTATTTGTCACTCGATGTAACAATACTCCAATGTCCTCGTCACAAATAAACCAAAACAATATCAAGTTGTATTTATTTGTACACCAGGAGAAGGAAGCGTACAGCCTTCGCAGTATACCGAACTAGTATGGCATTAGTAGTCGCCTCTGCCTCGCCTCGTGTTCGATCTCATCCTCGGAACCATCCAGATCTTCGCTACCAGAACCGCTTTCATCTCCGCCAGTCATCCTGTATTCATCTACACCTTTCCTCATCCGGATACCCCTTTCTGCCATAATGTCCGCGAATCCATCAAGCTCGCGAGCACTAAACACAGAACGAAGCGGCCCAAAAGCCATCATATATAAATCTGCATATAATATTCAGCTGATAGTTCGTTGGCCATCGCAATATACTTACCTTTGGCAAGCGGACATTCATTCACTGCTCTGTAGAGCAGTTTCTTTGCCCTTTGCAGCTCCCCGACCCGAACCTCAAATTCCAATATGACGCGCCACAAAATAGCGCTTCCCGTCGTCCTGAAAATAATGTCAGCCCATGACAGCCGGAGCAGGATAATCGCACAAACCTCTCACTCTCCGCAGCCGCAGTAAGCCCGCTCCTCGTCCTTTCGATCTCACTCTGCCATCGCCCTTTCTCCCACCCAGCCACCCACACTTCTGCGATACGCCGTGAAATGCTCTTTTCCCTCGGGCCCCCATCAGCCGTGCTTTGTCGGAGTTGGGCGCGTACGCGACCCCAGATACCATGCCCCTTCTCAGCTTCTAGAAACATTCCCAACACCAGGCTATTGTCGGGGTAAGTTCCGACAGCAATCTGCAGTCGATCCCTCAGGACAGCTGGCGGAGTAGGACTTCGTAGCATAACTGAATGATTGTACAATAGCATAAGAGATGCCACCATCATGCTCTCTCTCGGATCGGAGCTCTCATTAACGCTCGGCTGAGAGTCAAAGATCGTGAGTGCCCCATCTTGAGATGAGGAAGTAAGCAGTTCGATCAAGGCTCGCAGTTTTATCCAACCCTCTCGGTCCTTCCACTGCTCGTGAGCGCAGCTAATCGTATCATCGAGGGCGCGCTTTACACGAAGAACCACCATACCACCCGCACCTTCGATGTTGACTGAGTGCTGGATAACACGTAGTGCCGCATTTTGGTCACCATTGAGCCATTCCATTTCAGCCCAATCCCACCATAACTGACCAACGAAAGGCTGGCTGGGCGGGCGCTGAGAGGCTACAAGTACCGTTTGATAGATCTTACGGGCATCATCCACGTGCTCGCGCAAGCGCTCAAGACGTGCGTGGGTTGCCCAGTGCGGTAGAGAATCTCGTGCTGTCGACAAAAACGTCCGCGAGAGCTTCAGGGCACTGCAACACCAACGTAAGTGCCACTCACACACATCAAAAAACAGATCGTACCTTTTGATATTAAGAGCTGCCTCAAATGCTAATGCGTGAATATCCCACTCATAGTCCTCGCTACCGCACCTGAGCTGCTTGAACACGGCTCGTACGAAATCCTGGTCGATCCCTTGCAGATCAACAGCAGCCCACATGCGCCACTTCTCTTGGCCTACCCACTCCAACGGTCCGAGGGCATCGCGACTCCACTCTTTGATCGGACCGAATGCACTAGAAAATTCTCGTTCTCTCCCTATGAGCGTGCCAGCACGAGAGTCAGCCATCAACTGCCGCTGTCCCACAGTAGCAGGAAAAATCGAGTCCAACCGCGAGAAAGAACAGAGGTAAGTGAATGACCATCGGTCATCCCATGATCCCTGCGACAGTGTTTCTGCGAGACCAGGAATATGCAAGCCTAGAACGGATAACCAAATTAGGCGGAACGCATTCTTGGCACCTTCCGTGCGGAGAGGCAACAGTAGTGCCTTGATATCCGAAAGCAGAACTGTTGCGTATGGGTCAGACTCGCTCATTGTGTCCACGGAGCGGGCGGGCACACGTGATGTGCGATCGGCGCGCGACTCATCGTAATGCCATTGGACATATGGATCTTTCGATTGGATGTCAACGTCCATCTGGGGAACTGCCTTCAGCGGGGGACCGGAGATATCAGGTCTACCGCGTGAGATCCAGTCACCCCAACCTTTCGCTCCAGACTCGCCGGCGCGCGGTGTTTCGGACTCCCAAAATTCTTCGAGGGATTCCACTTGCGATTCAAGGGGAAGTCCATACAATGACTGGGGTACCTCAAATGTTCTATCACAAGTGTGAAAATAGCATTCAATCGGAATGGGATTCCACAGGACTCACAGTTCCGCTTGTGCCTGGAATAAGGCTGTGGTACGTTCATAGTAGCCTGAAACATACCGATAAGGAATATGGATAATGCGGCAGTAGTTACGTACCTGCTTGTTGAAATGCGACTGCAACTCGCCACACGACTCGTAGTTTATCAATTTCACGGCTTTCAGAGCTACCGAGCGCGCTTAAGACGCGCGTCGCATCCGTGACTGACGTGTCAACTCCACCGGCAGTGGTACGAATCCGCCATTCAAGCCATTCCATCCAAATTTCAATTCCGTCAAGTTTCAGGGCTTCCTCCCACTCGGCCTTGGTTTTACTCTCATGCCAGACTTCCTCTCCTGCCCTTAGGTACTTCAGGAATAGAATGCGAGATGACCGGTTGTGTGGATGGGCAGCACGAGCACGGGTAAGAATAGCAAGTGTTATCTCTGCGCGAGCTTTGGTCGCGTTTTTCGAGGTGACGGGGATGTTCGACAATGAGTGTCTCACGAGTGACAACCACATCTCGACTGAAGATGGATCAGCAGCCAATTGCTGCTCGAGTGTCTTCAAAGATAACTGATATGATGTGAGAATGGGTGTTCCTGACTCATCGCCTGAGCTGTCATCTGAAGCAGACGACTGAGAGTCTGAATCAGGGTGTTCTTGCTGCCTGGTTACAGAACGATAGTCTTCGGCAGCTTTGTGACCACGGTCGGAGGGTAGTCGCAAGAAACCGTCCACCTCTTCATGCTTGTAACTATCCCCGGATCCAATAATGCGTCGAGACGGGGGTGCTGCCAATAATGTCGTCACGCTCGAGTCAGTCAGGGCTGGTTGCTAGAGACAAGGTTATTCATGGACATCTGTTTGACGTAGGACTACGGTACCTTATGCCTCCTTCCTATGTTTATCTCTATGCCCTTACCTCTGCGATAGATAGCCCAGTCCCCATCAAGACCAAGAATACTTCTACCACCTTGCACATCATTTAGACATCAACAAGACATCCGATAGATGACTTACGGTTTACGATATGGTACTTGGGAACATTACCAGCGTGAATACCGCCATAGGTAACATTTAGTTGGTCACCTTTCCGATCAGAGATGAACGCTGGGCGAGAATCCCATCGGCTTTCTTGAATATCACTCTGAGCAAGACGTCTGTCCTCCTCGGCCTTGATTTTCTCATCATCCGGTATGCTTACTTCCTTCCATGTATGTCCGTGTTGCCTGGGAAGTACCGGCTCAAGGTCGTGCTCTGCTGTCTTATGCTTCTTGTCTTTTCGAGCCTCGTTTCGCAATTTCTTGCTGCCACGTCGGTTCTTATCCTTTTTAACAATTCTATCGTTCTCCCGAGCGCCTGTGGGGTTTTCATTTCGCGTCCGGTCCAGGGTATTCTTACTCGGTCCAGGGTCAAGGTCTGGGAACGAGGCAAACGAGGGTGGAAAAGACGAAAATGAGGGTGAGGACATTTCGAATGGAGCTCAAGGAAGGAGCATCAAACAATTCGGTCGTTGTAGAAGTCAGCTGGGTGGCTTGTGCTGTGCAAGGAGCTGTATTCTCAAATCTGTCCAGACTCGATGGATCATCAACGTTTCAACTTGCTAATTTGACCTACATAGATCTGTTTAAGTAAGCTGTGCTTTCGGAAATTCCCGATGAGAAACCGAGACCCCTCACCTCGTTACTCGGAAACCTATTTATTTCATATCGAAGCTCGATTTCACTGCAAACTGTCGCCTTAGCCTCACCTTCACGGTTCGCTCCAAGTAACCTCAAAATTGCAATGCGTCCCCTCACAGAAGACGAAAGCAAAGCAGTTTTCACAAAACTTGCAAACTACATCGTAGGCATACTAATTGCCTCTGTTTTGATACCCCTTCTTTACTGACCCTATGAAAATCAGGGAAAGAACCTCATCCACCTCATCGACCGCAAGGATGAGCCATATTGTTTCAGACTGCATAAAGATAGGGTCTACTACGTCTCAGAATCGTCGATGCGCATGAGCATATCGGTCGCTCGGCCAAATTTCGTCAGCGTTGGCACTTGCTTCGGAAAATTCAGCAAAAGCGGCAAGTTCAAGTTGCATGTAACAGCGCTTGACCATATCGCACAATACGCAAAATACAAGGTGCGTCCTATGAACTTGCTACCTTTTTGGTAATTTTTGTAACGCAATTATTTGCTCGACGTCCGACAGGTTTGGATCAAATCAAACGGAGAGATGCCGTTCCTGTACGGCAATCATGTTGTGAAGGCGCATCTTGGCCGGATAACAGAAGATACTCCTGAGCATCAAGGGGTAGTGGTCTTCAGTATGAGTGATGTACCACTAGTACGTATTCTTTTCTCATGCCTTCAGCCCAGACTCACCAAAATGTTTTTGCAGGGCTTTGGCGTCACAGCCCGGTCAACGGTAGATACCCGGAAACTAGATCCAACAGCCATAATCGTCTTTCATCAAGCGTGAGTTCCATTTATCATCACGTTTGCTGTGTCTTACGAAGCATCCTTTCCTAGTGACGTTGGCGAATACCTAAGAGACGAGGTAAGCTAATAAATACTACGTTGACAGTTCTCATTCGCTTACATTTTTGCTTTAGGAAACCTTGTTTTGATCGCTCCACTTTTCTTTTTTCATTCATTCTTTTGGTATGGGAGGTTTATGGACCCACACATCTTATCTTACCCGTTCACATGTCAGTGGTTTTGTAGTGCTTCGCCACGCGTAGATCGCGTATCACACCATCTCTTCACTCTGGTAAAAGTATTGTAGTTTCACCTTACGGATGAAAGTTCTGTCTATCTATCAGTAGAAGGCATATGATCCTACATATTTACGTTGAGTGATGAACGTCCGTCACAAGACGTGAAGTACATTGGAATCATCAATCGTAGTAATATTATGTGCCCAACATGTCCCGATAAGTCTGCAATGCAGTCTCGAAGTCTACGTTCGTTTTGTCCTCGAGATATTTCTCTGGATCATAGTAACGAATCGGGACCGTCTCTAGATCTCCCTCCTCGCTGTCATATGCTGAATATGATACTGAGGAGGCGTTCTCGAAAGTCTCGTCATCACTGTCAGAGTCAGAGTCCCCTGACATTGAATCAACGCCGGCGTTGTCTATGTTTCGCAATAATTCATGACCAGCACAAGCGGCCACATAAGATGAGACATAATCCATGTCCCGCTTATATATATGCCCTGCATCATGCTGGACGTGGACCCCTGGAAAACGCCACTGCAAGGTCTCGTGGTGCTGCACCAAGTTAGGAGGAATGACGAGGTGGAGGCGTGGCCCTGTAGTCCTGAGTAGGGCCCAATCCAATAACCTAATGGCTTGGAGTTGCGGAAAGCACTGAGACTTCCATGATACCTGTATGGCATTGGGATCGGGGGCGGAGGGGTGCCACGTCGCCCAAATATCCATCCACCGCAAAGTCTTGTGCGACAAAGATATCCGATGCATAGGTGAGGAACAGTGGTCTACAAGCATTTGGATATTTTGCATGGCCAGAAGGGGTTCATGGGAGCCTGTGAATTCAGTCATAGGTGGGAATAACGCAAGGTGCTTCAGGGCGGGGCAGCGGTCTAGAACCAACTGAACAGATTGCAAGTGCAGAGGAGGTTCAACAGGGTACTCGTAGTCCAGGGGAGCAGTTATGGAAGTGTCGTCAGGCGTTTGCCGTGTACATCCAAAAATTTGAGGGTACCGTGAGACCTGCCAGTGAGATGGTTTGGGTCGCCATTCATACATCGTGAAACGGCAAAGGCAGGGCAGTTTCCACTTCTGAGCGATTTCGTCAAGGAAGTCTAATTCGCGGAGACAGGACCACATGACGGTAATCTGAAATTCTTGGAGGTGTTCGAGGGTAAGATATTTGACGTAATCTTTGTCGCAGGTATCAAAGGACAGAGACAAGATGGTGAGACTTTTGCACTGCGGAAGGCATAGAAGAATGTCTGACAAATGCTTGTTTCCAACTTGAACGTCAAGATGGACTACTTTCGAGAGGTCATACTGGCGCATAGAGGGTACCAACAGGTCGTGGATATCCATGAGGTCGCGGATACCCATACTTAGCGATAATCGCGTAACGTTTGGGCTCATCCCCAAGATGCGTTGAAGGGCGTCGTCGAACATCACAAGGTACTGCTGGGACATCACACAGCAAGATACATTGATATCCGTGATCATCTCACCAAGTCGCGTATTGTCCTGCAAAGTACTGAGAAGCGCTGCGACTTGTCCGATGCGGCGAAGATGTATTTCTCGGTATAGCAGAGGGGTACCGATCTCTCGCCGAAATTTGCAGACGAGAACTAAAGATTTCTTGGTTCGTTGCGCCCGGCACCAGGCAGACAAAGGTCCGCAAGCCAAGGACGCATCCAGAAAGACAGTGGGAGGAAGTGCAAATTCTAGTATATCCAGTAATATTTCTGGAGGTAGCTGTTTGAATGCGAGTGGCTTGCTAGCCTCTGAATCACTAGTATCAGGGTGTTCTCCCTACAAGACAATCCCATTAATTACTTACCCTGACGAGTAGCGGAGAGGCTCACTCTGGAAGTGGGCGGTGACAGAGGCGCTGAGGAGTGCTCTGCAAAGGAGTCGAACTGACAGGCACGATATAAATATCCCAACCGACGTCTTAGATGGTAGATCAGTAAACATGATCCTTGAGAACAAATAAATGGTATGAACATTGAAAACATTGACAGAGCACTGGGCTGTACGGTAAAAGAAATCACTGGCCGTCCAACTTGCGGTATGTTAGGATGGATGGTCGACGATGGAGGCGAACTTCTGACCTCAAAGAGTGATGCTAACTAAATATTCTCGGGAGTCACCACCTGTGGTTCCCACGTACCTGATCTAATTAGACGTGACAGCGAGGTGTGTTGACGGGTCTAAATCGACGTGTTTTTGGTTGTTACCAGCCAAACGAATAGATACTGGATACCAAGGGACCTTACACTGGTAGTGTAGAGTGATGTGAGTGCTGGTGGTGCGCGGGAGTGCGGGTAAGTGAAGGCTTCACGGCCGCTGTCCGATTTTGTAGCACCACAGTGTTATCTTGTCACTGCTTCAATCGCTGCCTCGCTCGGCCATTCGGGTCCAGAATCCCGGTTCACGGCCTAACGGTCGTGCGCTCACAACCGGCGTCGAGTTCGAGATTGCGCCTAGTCTCAATTCCAATGTTTTGATTGGGATGGACTGGATCTCTGCGTGGCGAACGGTTGGATAGGATGATGAGAATCCTGTCTGCAATCTCTATTCTCGAGTTATGTCTGAGCGTCCTTTTCTATATCTACTGAGTTTCCTCTGCTGTTCCAGAAACTTCGTGGATACTTAGTGGTAACGAGCCTACCGATGGTGGTGATTTATCTCAGTCTTCACCCTTTGCTGGGGCAGTTTATCGTCCTGTAGACAAGGTTCTGGGGTAAAACGGGAAACCTTCATGATCGTTTTTGGCTGTCGATTTCAAAGTCCAACGGTCTTGTACAATCATCATGCCCCTTTCCCTTCTGCCCCGCTTATTGAGTGTGCTAAATTATAGGCATGGACTGGATCAGACGCCTGTCTCGCACTACGTGTAAAATATCATGTCGACTTGACAGTGATCAGACTGTGCAAATGACTGCGGGGGGAGTATGTCAGTTGGCCGAGCAGCCTCCTCTGCTCCATCTGAGCAAGAAGTATCAGATACAAACTACGGACAGTAACATTATTATTATGATACATCAGTTGAGCCTCGCTGTGATATAGGACTGTGTATCTGGCAAGGACAAGCGTGAAAACTGAAGCAAAGTTGGAGGTAGCGGGCTTTGCCACAGCTGGCCCTACGCGTTATTGGTAAGGTTTAATCGCAATGTCACAAACCTCGATGTAATCACACGCAGGTGGTATGCACGTGGCCTACTTTGCAGAGTGTACAAACTGAGGCACTACTGGCTTGAGGCCCCAACGTCGTTCCTCATATCCTCACCACCACCATGATTCCCACCGAGTCATCATATTCACGCTGGGAAACTCTTAAGGACGAGGAAGTTACAGTTAGTGATGTTCAGGACACTCTTGCCCCAGCCAACGATGACCTGTGGGTGGCAGCTGCCTGCATCGACCGGTTCGTGAGCGACGAAGTAGTCCAACGTTCGCTCATCGAGCTTGGAATCAATCGAACGAGCGCAGCCGTGCAGAGGTGCAAAGAGGTCCTTCTCCTACCCTCTAGGGCTCCTGGAAGTTCTGACGCTGTAAATAAGCCTAAAGAACTGCTTAGCGCGTACTTCACTGATACACCTGAAGATGCACAACTGTGTCACATTCGGACTGCTCTACTTGCGCGCCTCGACAGACTGAACTCCTTCGCCGAGATCTACAAGGAGCTTCTGGCGAAGAAGAGAGACGAAGAAGACAATCCAGGGATCGATGAAGAATGGGAAGATGACCCTTGGAAAGAGGAAGTGGAATTTAAAGCTTCTATCATTGCTCACGCAGCAACTCCTATACCGCTGCAGGATTTTTTGACGGAGGATATTTCGGATATGGCATGCTTTTACGCATCGCAGGAGTGTTTCGACGCTATACGAACTCTTCTAACGTACCACCGCTCGTGTCTGTGGCCGTCTCGCTTCACCATTCTGGAAAGCGTACCATGTCACTCCAACCCTTCCGACTACCGTGACTTTCTTCCAACCTATGACGCGGCCACAGACAAAGAACTTGCAAGCCCGTTACACAGATGGCGGGAAGAAGATTGGGTAGAGTCAACAGAGGTTCAAGCGGCTCTTTCACAAATGAAGCTCTCAACTGAATTCGAAGCTCTGCATCCCCCTTCAGCCAACGTTACTTCCCAAGAAAGTCAGCTGTTGTCTGCACAGCAACTGACTGGTTGGTACAAGAAACGTGTCGACCAGGTCATATCATCGACAGGGATGCTAGACATAGCACTTTCCCTTGTGCAGCATGCTGGCTCGCTAGGCATCCCAGACCTTGACGAGCTAGGAGAAGATCTGAGCTTGATGACCCGGCTGGTTTATGACATTCCTCAGGCCTGGGCTCAAGATGATGAGGATTGGACTTTAGCGCGCTGGCGGAGCATGGAACCGTCCCAAGTCGTGGGTGCATATCTAGCACATTCAACAACAGACACCGTAGCTAAGGACATCTCGCGGTTAATCATGCCCTATCTCTTTGTTTTGGAATCGCGGTCGGAACGAGCTGGTCAGCCTGACCCAGATCTTCCCGACCGTCTTCTTCATAATTACGTTCTTGGTGCACCGTTGGATATCGTCGCAGCAATCATTGAAGCCTCCAAACGAACATTGCTTCCACCACAAAGGGTTATCAAGAATGACGAGGACGTTGCGCGGCTTGCTCTGGCTTGCCTTTACGGCAGCAATAGCCTCACGGAGTGGATGACAATGAGCCGTATTTTTGAATGCCTTCCCGCATGGGAATTTGGCCCAAACTCCGAAGATGAAGCAGACGAAGCAGACGCTACGATCGTTTCTCTTGGAGAATTCGTGACGCCATCCACAGCACACCCTCAGTGTGGCCCTACAGATCTACTTTACTTCTTCAAGCCTCTTCCAATCGCTTCGCTTTCGCGCGCGCTTGACATTCTCGACGTTCACCTTGAATCGGGAGAGATATTTGCGCGATGGAACGTTCCTGCACCATTACGCTGGTTCCTTCAGAGCGCAGGCAATATCACAGAACAGCGTGCTTGGGCCAACAGGATGGCTCGTCGTACTGGTGCCGCCGCCGACAAACTTGGGCAGATGGAGGACTGGGAATGGTTACTCGATGACATGTTAAAACTCTGTGGGAGGAACGAGTCTGGTGTACCCAGTGCCTTTGGGCTTTTGACGGAAGAAGAGGTGTCATCCATATTTTTCAGCGGGCTTCTGAGCTCTGGTCGTGAGTATACCAGCTTTTTGTCTTGACTATATGCTCAACCGTCAATCAGGATTTGATATTGCCAAAAACCTTATTCATTCTAAGCACGGCAAGCTAACCCTTCAAGCATCCAAAATCGAAGATCTCTGCCTTGCCGCGTCTCGCGAGTTTTATGATAACGCAAGCTCCGCTAATTATAAAGTTGGCGACATGAAGCTTGCCTATGACTGGTGGGCCCTTATAATACCGAAAGATACAAAGCGCTCATGCTTCATCTAGCTTGGACGTTCCTGCACCATCTCCGCAGTTGATAAAGGAGCGAGATTTCATTGAAGCCACATCCCGCCTCTCTTCATTCAACATCATGTCTCGACCAGGAACTCCCATTTCGCCCATCGAGATACGACTCACCAAAGACCGCCTGTCCCTGATCTCCCGGGTCCTTTCGAGCAATGCAGGCGCCTATAAGCATACACAAGTAATGCTCGACCTCCTTCACAAACTCGGGTTCCGAGATGACATCGTTGCAGAGGTGAAGACTCTCGCAATGATATCTGACGCCGCATTACAAGCGGAGGATTTCACGCGGGCGTTTGATACGAACCAAAAAATGATTGACGTAGTGTTCAAACTTCGCTCAGCTACTACATCATCAGGGTCGGAGGATCCACGATTCCACGAGGCCAGCGAAGTTTGCTGGCTCGCCTGCTTTCAGCTTGGGCGGCATCCAGAATTCCCGGACGTTGAACAGAAGCTCACACTTATGGGCCGTGCGCTGGAGCTGTGCCCGGCAGACAAGCTGAATGATATTTTGATTCCTTGGCGGCGAATGGAACAAGAGGATTTGGAGGTGCGCAAGGAACGACTTGCTGATCACTCCCCCCGTCCGAAACCTGCCGCTACAAAACCTGTCTCTTCCCTGCAATCACGCTTAAACAATCTCCACGTTCCCACAACTCCCCTTCTTAATGCCGAGGATGCGGCTGCCCTCGCTGGTCGAGCCTTCAGCCGCGTGGCATCTAATTTCCCCTTCAGAGTCGGTGGACGCGAGCGTTCGGAGAGTCGCGAGGGTCAAGCCAGGTCGGGAAGTCGAGATGAAAGTCACCGCAAGCTGGATGGTGAAGATGTCTCCCAACAAGCAAGCCGAGTGCTTCAACGAGGCATTGGCTGGCTGTTAGGGGCAGACGACGAAAGCTGAGCTAGTCGAACTCTTATATACATGCATAGGACTTTTGGACAGCTAGACTGTTTCTATATCACATACATCTACTTGCGAGAAAACATAGCGAACAATACACAGTACTCGAACGATCGAGAAGTATATATAACTGGACTGAAAACCAGGAACAAATCAAAGGTATCGACAAGGAACGACAATGGGGAAGGCGCCAAAGGAATGTGGTACCGATAAATTTATAAGGTGAATAAAATTATGTCTGATTAGCGACGGGGGAGAAAAAACAAGAAGTTACACATAAGACAAGAGCTAGATGGATAGTGTAAATCCAGATATCAAAACGCACACAATCGACTGATTAACAGCCATATTTGATGTAGCCGAAACAAGAAATAACGAGTGACGAGTGCCGTGATGGCGATCCAACCTTCCTAGATAAGTGAATGGGATAGTCGTTGTGATTGTCAGATACCTGCCTAGTTCCTACTGACGAAGCGAGAGGTATCACCCGTGCGTCCCCTCGCTCTGTCGACGACACCAATTTTCTTCGTTCCTGCATTAGAAGCTTCACGCTCCTTTCTGGGACCCCCCCTACCGCAGTGTTCGCAATATCCCTTGTCTTCATCCACAGCATAGAAATCCTCGATCTCAGCTTGCAGGTCCCTCACTTGACCTTGCAAGTCCCAGACTTGGCGTTGCCAGGCATTCTTCGTTGCTATCATCTGTTCCTGTAAAGCCTTTATTACGAGGGACTGTTCCACTGGCGATGATTTATCGTCGCTGGGTCGCGACCATCCAGGAGTGAAGGGCGAGAGCGCTGCCACTGAACTATTTGTAGATGTCGGCGTGTCTAGTTCGAGCTCTGAGACTTGCTCTGCCTCCAGGATGGCAACGATGTCAGCGAATTGAGAGCTGAACGTCGTAGATATTGGGCGTAGCTTGAGAGCTTGAAAGTCAATGGCCGACTGAGCTGGGTCTGTGGGTCGATGTTCAGCACAGAGTGGAGAGTGCTTTGATGCGCCGGTGGATATGTACAACGAGGGCGGGGCGCGCTTCAGCGAAGGTGACGACGACTTTGGGGAAAGCTCCTGTTCGGCATCTGATGAGGACTCATTGTTGAGAGCAGCGTGGCTCCCGCCATCTGAGCCCAAGGACGACAAGCGAGGTGGGATGATCGGAAGCGACGATTTGCTATCTTTGTTATCTCCGTGAGCGTAAACACCATGTAAAGGCGGAACTGGGGGTGGTGGACTCTTCCCCTTGTCACGACCTTTCTCTCGTTCACGCCCATTAAAGAGTCTCATAAACCCGCTTTTCTTGTGCCTCAGAGCTTGCCCGCTGGGATTAACGACATCGGGTTCTGAACCCCTTCGCTCAGGCTTACTATGCAAAGATGCCGCAACGACTGAATGAAGGACATTTTTGGCACGAGCACCAGTACTGGTGGAGCGAGCGCGAGCCCGCTTGAAGTTGCCAGTAGCAGAAGTCTCAGTACTCGCTATACTGGCAGAGTCATCTGGCTCAGGAAAAGGAATGCGCGAAGTAGTTTCATGGACCGGAGAGGGTGACGAAACCACGGCATTGGCAGTAGCACTGCGGGTCCTTTCTCTCGCCTGTGCCTCCTGCAGCGATATCAAAGTGACAATCGGAGAGGAATGACCATTCCAGCCTGGGACACCTTCAAATACGGGCGGGCGGTGGAAAGACGGCAAGCTGGCGCTCTGATCGCATTGCGCTGAATTAAGGTCGTTGGCATGGAGAACTGTGATGGGGGGGAGAAATATCTTTGCCATGAACGCGCATACTTGTGGAGGGAATGTGATCTCGCGATGGTATGGAGGAGGCAGAGGTGTCTGGTGTAATAGTAGATGAGAAAGCACCGGACCGCGAACTCAGTGAGTCAGTCACGGTGGCAGCCGAATCGCTTCGCGGGATATGTCCAAAGGTAGAACAAAGCTGAGGAGATCTGAGAGGAGCATAAGAAGCCACCACATCAGGGTTGGCATAGGGATGTACGAAGTCCTCGTGAGACAGACGACTTTGGAAAGTATAAGTCGATGAAACAGTAGCACTACGTTCGTGTTTTGGCGGAACCTCCGAAGATGGAGAGTATGGTCTGGGTGTATCTTGTGCAGAGGATGTCGGCTGGGGAATGTGTCCCAATTGTTGCAAGGAGCCGGAGGGAGACCGAGGCTCTTCCGGCGTATGGTCGTCATAGTGAGTTGTGGGTGGATAGTTTGTAGTGCGGGGAAGAGAAAAATTATGACGACTTCTTAACGAAGGGGCAGGTAACTGTTGAGAGGGGACAGTCAAAGAGGAGGTCGAGAATGATTCCTGGGCCAGGGTGCTACATGTTGGGGGTCAAAACTTCACGCATTAAAAGAGACAAACACGTACTACAAGGCGCCTCGCGAACTAGAATGATTGCCCGTAACAATTTCAAAAGAATCACTAAACTGAACCTGAGAACGGAATGACTCGGCGCTGGGTCTGGCGGAGGAACGCTTGCCAAAGTGCCGTATGAGATCAGCCTTCACATTCTTACTTTTGACTTTCTCGTTCCCGTCAATCGTGTCTTCTTCTCCAGTTTCCCAAGGAGCTCGAGAGTGAAACCGTATCTTGGGGCCCTGAACACTCATCCTGTGTGAGGCATCATCGTCTTCGTCGTCTTCGTCGTCATTCTCCGTGTCGTCAGTTATATCTACAGTGTGAATTGAAACACCCGTAACGTCCTCATCATCAAGATCCAGGATACTCGCTGCATGATCATCAAGGTAGTCAGAGTTAGATATAGATGGCCGACGCTGGCTGGAGTGATATGAACTGGTATCTGGTTCAATATCCCCGCTGTCTGGAGAGAAATAAGCGTGACTGTAGACTGATGGGGAATCGGAAAATTCAGATATTGAAGGAAAACGAGTGTGACGAGGAGCATGGGAACGGAGGCTTCGAAAGTCGTCTTGGGCGTCCCATGGAGAATGGACGGACCTCGACATGACCGCAGCGGTCCAAGGCAAGGTGTGCTTCTTCCCATATGAACCTTGGGCTCTAACAGCCTCTAACAACCATTAAAATACAAATAATCCCACGTATTCTTAACAAAGTTTAAATCATCGTTCGCAATCACAAAATTAGACTCTTACACTCCGACGGGACCCCTCGGTACGCGTCAACGGAATGTAAAAAAAACAAACATGAGGCGCCTCGAGAATTTCACCACCTTGGAGACATCGTTAAATTAAATTACGTAATACCTTATCGACGATCCTAATATGGACATGAACGCCTTCAAGTTCATCTTCCAAAATGTCAGAAGAGTTTGTCCCTCTCACTTCATCATCACATGGACGTGTCTCTGGGAAATCATGGAAGGCACAAAAATCGGCGACCTTGTACGTACCATACTACACTCCATGTGGAATAAGAAAATCATTCGGCAATTAGTCGAACGCAATGTTCTGCCGGACACAGGTCCAACTTTGAGGAACGAATGAAGAAGACTACGAAAGCAAACGCTGCAAAGAAGTTAGAGATCGAGCTCAAAACTGAGAAAAATGCTGAGAAGCAACGGTGAGTGACAATTTATGCAACGTGTTAGGGATCAGAGGTAATCCTGTGACGTAGGAGACGAGAGATCACCCTCGAGAGGAAAAACGCAGCAGAGGAGCGGCGCAGACTGGAAGAAGACAAAGCAAAGGTAGACCCAAAGTCTTGTATTTGCCTTTTGAGACTAATTCTGCCCAAGATGGGGGCTAGAAAGACTGCAAGGCTACGACGAAAAGCAGGACGCACAAAAAAGATTCACGGTTGACTACTGCTAAAGATATAGTATTAGAGCATCTCAGTATGCTATATGTACCATCCCTACAGCGCCCAGGTCGTGTCCAATTCATCTGATTTCACGAATGGCTTGTCCAACCCTGCAACCACACTTTCGCATAGCGGACAACTGCTCGCGAGAACGTCGTCCAGCTCGGCCCGTAACTTCTCTGCCTTCTTCTCAAAGTCTTTATCCACCCCAACCTTTCTTCCCCCACCTACACCCGGTATCCATCCCGGTGCGGACACAACCGAGGCCAGCGCATCTGGAACGATAAGGTCTCTCAGGCGGTCTCCAGCAGAAAGTATATTTCGTCCGAGGAGATTCGCGGCCTTGGTACCATTCTGTAGAGGGCTTCCAAAGCTAGCAGATAGGAGTGTGCGCTGTTGGGTTGCCTGGCGCGAATGCCCGTTTGGTGTGACAGAGACTGCGTTATCGAGATTGATTTTTTGACCTCCCTTCACCAGCTCGGTCTGCAGAGTAATGATCCGCCGGAGCGCATGCGTAGGAAGATATTCTTTTGCCTTAGCGACCGCACAATTCAGATTTTTTCCCTTTAATATCAAGAGCAAACATACCAATCCGATCAGACAATCTGCATGGAAGGTGTGCTGGCAGGGAAAGACGTAGAACTGCCTCGTCAACAAAGGCTGCGAACAAACGGAGCACCTTTCCCCCGCATCGATAGTCACGAAACGATTCTTCAACTCAGCGATGTCTTGCTTAATAGACTCCGCAGTACGAGTCGCATCGTCCATCTCTCGTTTCAAGTCATCGATGTGAGCTGAATAACCTTCCAAAGCATGCGCGATTTCCTCCTTGAAGTCGTCAATAACGACAAAGTCAGGGAAGAAGGGCAAAATATCCTCAATCTTGAGTATATTCGTGTTCTCCAGGAATTGCATTGCTCTACGCAGACTCATGAGCAGGAACGCCTACTGACGAAGATCTTACTTACGTTTTAATGTCCTGTTTATCCTGCACCACGTATCGCGCAATCTTGAGCCAAAGCTTCTTCTGCAACGGCTGCGTCGTCCTCCGGTTTGTTGGCATTTTCCTTCGCGAGCTCCAAGTCACCCTTCTCCAATGCCAAGTCCACGCTATTTTCCCAAAGACCCATTTGCGAATAAATGTGAACACATGATGGGATGCGTCCTGTTCTTTTGCACACTCGAAGAGCGTAGTCGAGGTCATAGTACGGTTTGCCTGTCATTGGATCCGAGGGCGCAGAGGTCAAGAAATTTAGTAACGGACCATCCTCTTCTGAAGAACGAGGCAATCGAGTCGCAAGGAATGTCACAAGAAGGTTATGAATCATCGGTGACTTGTTGCCCTGCTCAAATACCACGTAACTGAGGTACCGCACAGCGTGGTCGGGAGACAGCGGGTCGCGAGGGAGATGTTGCAGCTGGAGCAAGGAAGGAATGAGGCGCAAGGGATCCAAAGACGGTTGTTTTAACCAGGATTCAATCATCTCCTTGGGTGCTTGTCTGGTCAGCACAGTACCGAAGCGGTAGTATAACTCGGGGTTCGTCTGTCCTCACTTGGTCAGGATATTGCAGTGTATAAGTATAATGCTTACCTGGCGGTTGAGTACATCAATGGCTTTGGTCCACTGTTCTTCTAATATCCAGTGTGCAATAACGCGTTCGGAATCACCGACCGCCGTAGCATAGTGTAGGAACATGTCAGTCCGACCATGACCTTGGATCAACTCATAGACAACATTCTTGTCTAGATTGCTCTGCGAAAAATATGTTCAAGTGAGCAAATTATGTATAGAATGGCGTACCTTATATGTATCAAAGAATTGCCGTAGATCGTCTTCGAGTATCGCACGCTGAGTTTGTAGATTTTCAACATCGCTTGTCACCGATTCAGCAGCGCACAGATTGTCCAGTTCGTTACATCTGCTCAGATAGAATTCGACGAGCCATGTTGCCAACATCATCCGTTGAGTCAAGTCCTGCGATGCAAAAACAGTGAGGGCCTAATTGCTAAATATCGCAGAGGGAAAACTCACCGACTTCCGTGTCCGCTCGAGTCTTGAAATCAAGTATGAGCGCAGTGCATCTCGTTCGCCAGCGTCCAAGAACTTTAATGCAACTTCCTCGAATGGCGCAGAACACTGAGAATAGCACTGTGCAGCCTGGAAATAACGACCCTCGTCAAAGAATGCACGCGCTTGAGCAGACAAGATGCTATCTCGCTGGCCCGCCGTCTGCACTCAACTAATCAGCCAGTATCTAGTGAAGGCAAACGGATATTGCCGACCTTTGCATACCGAAGTGCGATGTCAAACTTTTGCTGAGCCAGATATATCTGCCAGACGTCCCGATTCTCATTGCCGACAACAAGCTCGAAAATGGATTGATCCGTGTAGGCCCAGTATGTTTTACGAACTGGGTCAGCAGCAAGTCCTCGCACAACTTCATTCGGTCTCTAAACCAACCCTCAGCAACAATGCGACCTGCGTTGATACGTTTAACCTACCAACGGTATGACATCCTCATATGTCTGCTTTCCATTCAAGGTGGAGATACCAATAATGCGGTCCCTGTACAGCAAGATGAAGTGAAACTCCGTCAGGGAGATAGAGATAGGGACTTCTGGGGACGAGTGAGAGGTATCAGGGGATGTGCCAGGTGAGTTGAAAGAAGGGTATGGATGGAGTTGTGTTGAATCAATGTGGTCGTCAGAATTTGGGTCGAAATTAAGCGTCCCGTGATAGATACCAGGAGCTACGAACGCTCGCATTAGGTGAAGGAAATCATAAACACAAAGAAACATACCGGTCATCCAAGCAAGATTCTTCGGAAGCGATAGTGCTTGGTCTGAATTAGGGGTGTAGAAATGAAGTTCAGAATACTGTAGGTTTCCAGGTAGTTCGGATATTTCTTATTCATGTCAGGGAAGAGCTATGCCGCTAAGGACTAATTACTTACTTGGCGTAGTTTCCCGATATGCGGCGAACAAGGAAGAGAAAACACGACCACCCTCTTCAGACCGCCGATCTGGTGAGCCGGCGAATTGATAGATTCGTGAAGGAGTCGTAACGATGATCAGGGCATTCCGCAGGTCAGAAGGGGGAAATAGGTCAAACTTGATCCCAGTGACTGGATACTTTTCAGGGAGGGTAAACAGAAGTTGCAGGTACCGTTCCTGTGACTTGAAGAAATCCTCGCCAGCATCTAGCACAGCTTCGAATATACTACCATTCCGCGTGCCGACCAAGAATTCTCTTGTTGACATGGAGTGGGTGGATGCCAATAATGCAGCCTTATTCCATGCAACGCTCTCGATTACCATCTTGAATGATTTGAGTTGCCTAGGCTTCTTCCAGCCACGGTATAAATACCAATTTTCGCCTTGAGTGGAGGTAATGACGAGATGGCGGCCTGATGGGTCGAGAAAGATCTTGTGTATGGTCAATTCGGTCGCTTTTCGTAGGATGGGGATCGTAATGACATGTTCTGCATGAGATAGCTCAATGAGGACTATAGTATTTGATGCTAATGCCATGGCAAGAACATCTGAAGAGACTGCCAGGGACACGAGAGGCGCTGGAAGCGTATATTGGACACGTCCGAGGTCAAATAATGGTGTGTTGGCCGCAAGTGGGCTCGGTAATGGAGCATCCTTTGGGGGATTCAGTGGATGAAGGCGTCTGATACTTGTTTACACACCGAGGCTCCAGGATGTTCTAATTCGGCATGAATCTCGCTGTCATACGGTGACGGCTCGTAACCCTCGTACTGGACTTGTGGAAGAGGTGCGGTGCCACGAGAATGACCCGCTGTGGGAGCAGCGTGCTCGACAACTACATGGATCGTTAGCGAAAGACGTCAAGATATAAGCGCAAGGTACGTTACAGTCGTCGAACATGGCACAGATGCAAACCGCAGCTTCGGAGGACTTTGTAAGTAAGTTGCAGTCAGTCTTACTACTGCCATAAGCGGAACCAATTTAGAATAGTCTCCTTTTACCCACAGTTCTTCAACAGTATAAATTATTCGGCTCTCACTGATAGTGATAACCATCATCTATTAGCATCATGACCCCTCCAACACCAAGATTATTTATTATTCGTCATGGTACGCAGATTATCATTGATCTTTTGTGCTAAGCAGGAGATGATGTTGATCTCCTCCGAAGGCGAAACAGAATGGTCCTTGAATGGGTAAGGTTATTGGGTCCTTAAGGGGTGTAGTCGTGGCTGATACTTTTGCGATAGACGGCACGTAAGTACTAGAGACGCTCTCGTTTCGATATATGAATACATATTTGTTAGACTGGAACAAGCGACATTCCTCTGACAGTCCGTGGAGAGGAACAAATCAAGTCCAAAGCACACATCTTGGTCGGTGAAGGCAGTTAGTATCATACACCTCGTTTACATTGGTCGTCTGATCAATGCTACTTCTGCTTTTGCAGGACCTATTGATCCACAGAATCTCTGTGTTGCCCTTGTATCTCCCCGTCAGCGAGCCCACAGAACATTCCACTTGTTATTCGAACATTTGCCCAAGGTCCCGGATCACATCATTGACGAGTCCGTTAGAGAATGGGACTATGGGAAGTACGAAGGCTTGTTCAAGCATGAAATTCTTGCCATAGACCCTAAGTGGGAAATTTGGAGAGATGGGTAAGTCACCACACAGGTCTCACTCAATGATTCCCGATCGACTCGTTAACCAATTTAGCTGTCCCGGAGGCGAGAGTGCTCAGGAGATGTGCGACCGCGTTGATTGTGTGATCGCCAAGGTCGGCGCTTTAGTTGCATACTCTGCATATCTGATTTCTGGCAGGTTCGAGAGTACCACAGACAATATTTTGAAGAGGGCAAGGGAACACGCGACGTATTAATTATTGCTCATGGCCACTTCAATCGTGTCCTCATTTCCCGATGGATAAGATTCGGACTCGCTTTAGGTACGATACAACTGACTGTTGTTTGCAATAACTTGTGTTCAAGTCTGAGCATCAGGAACTCGTTTCAACGTGGAACCTGGAGGAGTAAGTGCATTTTTTTAAAAAAATTGTGCCAAGGGAATTTAAAGACGTTGATAAGGTCTCTGTCCTGAGCTATAATCATAGTTCCCTCGATGAACCAGCCTTGAATGCTTTGAATTTGTATGCTGACCTCAAATAGTTTGGTGTATGCTCTAGATGTAGATGTAGACCTTGTCCGCAGGCTTTGACAATATGATGATGTGGCCCCTACCCGCCGATTTACATACAAAAAACGGTCAGTTCGGTGACGGCCGGCGCGGCGGCGGTAAGCTGGGCGCGTCCCGTGATCGGCAATGTTAGATTTTCTGGTTTTGTCTTCTGCATTTACTTGACTGTTCGAATTCCGGTCCCAACACGTCTTCTATCAGCCCCGCCATTATCTTTATAAGTGATTATGGCCGACATAGAGAACTTTCCCAAAACCACCGACCTCGAAACTGCCGTTGACTTTGTTGCCGAGGATGGCGTGTCTCCTGAACCTCATGGTGAACATGAGGCGTTTGTCGTGGTAGACCCAGATCCAGTCACACAGGATGAAGTTGGCCCGCCTGGTGATGGTGCGGTGGATGATGTGATTGATCAAATAGTCATGCAGGAAGCCACGCAGCCCGGCGACACGCTTAAGGATGCTGCACCTGCCACAAAGCCGGAGGTGACTAAGAAGCTTACTGCTCCCAAGGTCGTTGTGAAAGTAGGGAAGGACAAACCAGTCATATCCGCTAAAGCTGTTCCGACAAAATCTGCACCGCCTACGCCAACCGTGAAGAAGGTGTGTTTGCCTCACCTCAGTCTGATACAATTCATCTTAGCCATGTGCGCAAAAGATATTGAATTCTGGCACGTTTGGATCTGGTGCTACGAAACTAAGCCCTGGGAGCAAGGTTCCTACTGCAACTCCTCTCACTCTTTCGAAAACCGCCCCTTCTGCTCCCTCATCTTTGAGGAAATCTATCAGCACTTCCTCTGCCAATTCGCCAGTAAAGACAGCGCCAACAATGGCGTCTTCCAGAAGCCCTCCCGCTCCCCCACCCCGACGATCATCCGTGCTCCCTCCAAGGGCGCCATCTGCTACGGGCAACCCTCCGCCACCAAAGTCGAGGGGTACTTTATTATCGTCCCTGACAGGTTCCATGTCTTCCAAACCTCCTCCAGCAGAAGCCAGCGCACCTTCGCGCTCTTCTGTCGTTTCTCCTTCTAGTTCTGTTGCATCGTTGAGGTCCAATGCCGCTGCCTCTCGTCCTCGTACTTCAATATCAGACGTTGTGAGGAGAACACCTTCATCATCATCCATGAAGGGAAACTCTTCGGCGGTGGCCCCTGCCCGGCAGGCTAGTTCAATTTCATCCATTCGAGAAGTTAACGATGGAAAACCTCTGGAGGAGATGCAACAGAAAGTGAGGTATTTACGTTTGGTTTCAGCTTATTGCTGACGGTTTCTCTTAGCTCAAAGAGGCAATGGATGCGCTTTCAGTAAAAACGCAGGCAGTTGCTGACCTTTCAGCGACTCTGGATGCGGCTCGTGCAGATGCTGTGGCAAGTCAATCTTCATTTCTGTTGCTGCAGCAAGAAAGGGCTGCTGCAGTGTCGGACCTGCAAGTACTCAACGCCGCTTTGCAACAAGATCGCGCTGAACATTCGCGGGTTCTTGTTCTCCTCGAGTCCATGAAGCGAGAAGTAGGTGGATTATTTTCAACTATCCAAATTGTCTCTGACATCTTCTTTCAGCTTGATGCGGCAAAGTTAGCATCATTTAACCACACCAGTGTCGTTTACAACCTCCAAAACCAAGTACAATCTCTCACAGCTGAAGTGGCTGCGGCTCGCGAGAACCTTGAGACTCTACGCGCCTCAAGTGAGAAATCTTCTTCCGAAGCGGCAGCAGCAGCTCAAAGCGAGCGCGAGGCTGTTCTTAGGGCAAGGACCGACTACGAAACTATCAGCGCGGAATTGGAAACGTTGAAGGCCTCTCACGCTTCTACAATTCAAGATCTCCACGTCAGGTCGAGTGAAGCCCAGGAGCGAGCCGCTGATGCAGACGCTCTCGAAGCCCAGGTCAGGCAACTCAAGGCAGAGCGCGAGGAAAACGTGAACAAGCTTTCAGAACTGGAGGTCGAGATTTTGGAGTTGAAGGAGAGTCAAGAGCAAGCAGAGGACGAGCATGCCAAGGTACTTGACCGCTTCCAAAGGCTGGAGGAGGAACTGGTCCATGCCGCTGCGGCCACTCAGAGTGCTCTTGCTGCATCTAAAGTCAGAGAAGGGCAACACGCTGAACAGTTAGCTGAGGTCAAGGGAGCTCATAGTGACGAGCTGCAGGCCGCCAACGATGAGCTCTCCGATGTTGTCGCCGACCTTGCGGCATTGCGGGAAGAGTTCGCTGCTGCTCATGCAGCTCATGAGCAGACGAAGATCGAAGCTCAAAATACCGCTGAGGAGCACGAGCGTCAGATTGAGGAGACCGAAAGTGAATTTTTCTCGAAGCATCTTGAACTTTCGGAGGAGATCAAGAGAATCACTGTCGAGCTGGAGGCAAGTTCATGCTTAACGTCTCTGATATCATTTTCTCATGGGTGATATAGAGTCAAGAAGCACACTACAATGCTAAAGTTGACGCTGTCAAGGCCGAGCACGATTTGCTCTTGCAAGAGGCATTTGAGCGCGCCAAGGCATGTATAATATATGTTACTGTGTCACAACTTGCACTAATCCTGCCGCTGCATCAGAATGAAGCTGCAGATGTGCATGCCGAAGACCTTCAAGCGCTCCGTGTTGAATCACAAGCGACGATCGAACAACTCCGTGCTGCCCACCAGTCGACGGTGGATGGACTGAAAGCAGACCATGATGACGTTCTTGTGTCGCAGGTCGGCGAACTGGAGAAGAAATTGAGTAATCAGAGCCTCGAGCTACGTGCTACGCAAGACGATCTCGCCAAAGCCAAGGCAGCGCTAGAGTCCTCGCGGTCTGACACGGAAAGCCTCAAAGCGCAGCTTGAGGATGCCCGGGCGGCATTCGTCGCCGCCTCTGCCTCTGCTGACCAGGCGTCCGAGATCGATCGCCTGACGAAAGAACTTGCCAACTTCCGTGATGAAAATGTCATGCTCAATGACGTTCTTGCCGTCACAAAGGAATCGCTTTCAGAAATGACTTCTAATCACACCAAAGAGCTCGAGGAAGCGGCTCGTGGACGTGTCGAAGACGTCATGAGCCTCCGTGCTACTCATGAAGAGGAGATCGGCAGGCTTGCGGCGCAGAAATCAGAGCTGTCGCTTAAACTTTCCGACTTGGAGGGAGAGATTGCTACGCTCCAGGCACAGATTGCTACTGAGGCTGCGGCTGCACCGAGAAACAACGGGGCAATGTCCCCGTCCTTGACTATGGTCACCAGGGAGGAGCTCCAGAGAGTGCACGAGGCGCATAACATGAAAATGCAAGACGTAGTGGCTGACCATGAGCGCATCGCCAGGGATCTCAGGAATGAAATTGACGGACTCCAGAACAAGCTGGACGAGGTCCACCAAGACATCGCACGCAAATCGATGGAGATCCAGTATCTTGAGCAAGAACAAGAAGAGAGCCAAGACTCTATCACTCGGTATGTCAAGGTCTTTGGACTTCAAAGTGTATTTGGAGTAGTGATCGCGCTGGCCGTGATTTTCGACTTTATTTGATTGTTCTGACTTTTCTCGGTGATGGCCACTTTACTTTTACTATAATCTATGATACCTTTCGTTACTTGTCCTGCGGATGATTATCTTTGGATCTCATTTATTAACTTGCACTCATACCATGGCACGTTTCTCCCGCAGATTAAAGGCAGACCTCGAACAACTAAGCGGCACATCTAATGCATGAAGGCTCGATCACCAACCCCCGGCGTCACGATTCACTAGCCTCATGGATTCCGCGCAGCCTCCATCCCCCCTCCTCGTGGTCGGGCTATGTCTACGGGTGGTATCCTGCTCTGTTGGCATCATTGTCGACTTGTCCTTCCTTTCCTTGCCCCCTCTCTATTCGTAATATCACAGACTCGGCCCGCACATTCTTACCTATCACTCTTATCACTGTCAGATGTCTCAGTCTAGCATCAACCTCCTTTTCACTACATACCCACCTATGGTTAATGATTGCACATATCTGGAAGACTTTCTCTAATGCGACTGTAACAATGTAAATCCTGCGTCGTTAGAATGGAGCTCCTTACATATTGCCGACTTTCTCACTCGTGTTCGCTCCGGTTGTTCCTCGGGTAGAGCACAATATTTACGTGAGTCGGAGCAATTTACTGTGCCTAAAATCTCCGACGAACGTACGATGTAGAGCGCTCCGACCGTGCCCGCTGCTTAGACCCCTGGAGATGTGGAACGACATCTGCGTCTCATTGCGCTGTAATAACAAATTGATATATGTTACTCTGAAATTGACCATTTTTGGGTTATTTTGTGAACGTCGCTTCTGCATTGAGTGGTCCCATTTGGGATGTACGGTTAACATCCAACCTTTTATTCGCATCGACTTTAACGTTATCTTTCTTTACCTCTCTCACCTTCTCTTTTCTACCCGGTCACTTCCTGCGACGACGAGCACACGATGGCAATTCAAAGGGAACCTGGCCAGAAAGGCATCAACTGGTCTAACATTGCTGTCGGTGAGCGCGTCTACGTGATTTCGTTTTATGAAACATGCTGAACAATATGGATTCTCCTAGGTGCTATCATGAACATGGTATGTCTTTGCACTCGCTACTGATTATCAGCTAATGTACGCGTCGTGATGCGTCCTTCATATCACATAGTTTGTGCGTTCGCTCTCATTTCGGCAGGGTGATTTTTACTGACTTATCTCCGCCTTGAAGGAGGCAAGTCGAGGGAGACGTGTTCGCGGTGTTAAGTAAATTTGACGGACCTATCTTTAGGTCACCACCCTTGGTCAACCCTTGGAAGTCCTCAAGACCCAAATGGCCGCTAACCGGTCACAGACTATGGTCCAGGCTACCAAGGCGGTCTGGGCTCGCGGTGGTGTCGCTGGGATGTATCAAGGTTTGATTCCATGGGTCAGTGGTTACCTTGTGAACGTCTAGGCATTTGATCCATGCTGATTTAATTAATAGGCCTGGATTGAAGCCTCCACCAAGGGCGGTGTGCTTCTTTTCACTGCTTCTGAAATCGAGACTGCTGGCGTTGGTATGGGTGTCAGCCCTGCTACTGCTGGTCTCTTGGGTGGTATGGGTGGTGGTATCGCCCAGGCTTATGCAACTATGGGTAAGTCTTCACGCAGATGCTTGCATTGTTTTCTTCATACATGATGCATACTTTTATCTATTGAGGCTAGTTCATAATACTGTGTTGCTTTCAATTAACCATCTTTCGGGACTGATTTTCACGCGATGATCACGAATGTCATACTAATATCTCCTACAGGATTCACGACGTGTATGAAGACTGTTGAGATTACGCGACACAAAGAGGCTGCTGTCGGTGTCGAACGGTCAACATTCCAGGTGTTCATGGACATTTACCGCCGCGAAGGTATCAAAGGCATCAACAAGGGGGTCAATGCTGTTGCTGTGCGACAATGCACCAACTGGGGCTCTCGGTCTGTGATATTCACATGAAATGTCGTACTTTCAGCTGATACTCTGTGCAGCATGGGTTTTGCTCGTCTTGCTGAAACTATGATCCGGAATGTGCGCGGCAAGGGTGAAAAAGACAGTCTGGGTGCCATGGACAAGATCTTGGCTTCTTCCATCGGTGGTGCACTGGCTACATGGAATCAGCCTATAGAGGTTGTCCGGGTTGAGGTCAGTGTAACACCATGATTGAGTGGACTACGCTGATTTCACCCAATATTTTCACGTGACAGATGCAATCGATGGCAAAGACGACTGCAAATGCTAACCGCCCAGCAAAACTGACTATTCTCAACACCCTCGGCTTCATTTACAAGGAGAACGGTATCAAAGGTCTCTACCGTGGTGTCACACCCCGGATAGGCCTGGGCATCTGGCAAACAATTTGCATGGTATCGTTCGCTGACTACGTGAAAGCCTGGTAGGTGTTCGCATACTTCTTGGGAGTGGAAGGAAGCTAACGAAGCTTACAGGGTTAAAAAGAGTTAGTCAGGGATCGCAATAGCGATATCTACATTTTAATACTCTTAGACTGATAATAGTATATACTTTACTATAGATCCATACCACTTTTGTTGCTCGCTATATACGCTTTTCTGGACATATATCGTGTGTGACTCGCATTCAGAAGATGCATTCGCATGAGGTCTAATGTCAGTGATTCCCCGACTCGTGCACAAAGTTGAGATGATCCTCCGAGGAAATCATTCATAAGTGAATCTTCAAGGCGTGTTCTCGTAGGGAAAAAAGCTGTTGGCAGGTTTTGAACCTGCACTGTCTTTTGATTAAGACCAGCTAAGAACCCCCATCCATATAGTGAATGTCAAGGTGAAAAAAAAGCTTGTCGTCAGCAGGTTTAGAACCTGTGAAGTCCAAGACAAATAGATTTCGACTACGGTAACCACTTGGCTAAGATCACCATCCATAAGGCTAAGACTGCGAGTCAGATCTAACGAGCCGAAGAAAATCATGCATTGACAGTAAGATTAGCAGTCATTCGACGCAAAATGAAATAAAAAGACTAGCTTGCGTTAACTTAATTCGATGGACACAAAACATGCTAGCAATAAATAAGTCGGGGCTGGTGCCTGGAATCATAGTCTCCACATCCGGTAACCGGCTGCTTTATTCAAGTGCAGCATTAACCGCCTCACTGCTAGCTTACATCTGCAAATCTTCATCGCGACCACCATGAGCGCAGGCAAAGCCCCCATGCACCCACTGCTGGCGCGGTACCTCGCGCAGCTGTCGACAAACCCACTGCGCACCAAGGCAATGACGACCGGTAAGCTTCCATCAATCCAGCAATCACGTATGACGCTCAACGTGTCGGATGCATGTTCATGCAGGCATGTTTTGTTTCCTCCAGGAAGTCATTGGCTCGAACGCAGCTGGTCTCCCGCCACCTCAAATCCCAAAAGATGCGGCCCCCTTGACGAAAGCCCTTGCACGCGCACGTGTTGACTCCAAGGCCATCAAGATGGCTTTGTACGGGTTCTTCGTGTCTGCTCCTATGGGTCATCTCCTCGTCGGCACGCTGCAGAAAGCTTTTGCCGGGAAGACAGGGCTCAAGGCTAGGCTGGGGCAGCTCCTTGCGAGCAATCTGCTGATTTCGCCAATAAACGCGGCTGGTGCGCAGTCTTCACTCGTTTTGTTTATTTTGGCGCTAAGGCTCATATACAGTGTTCTTGGCTTCTATGGCTGTCATTAATGGTGCCAAATCCGTTGACGAGGTCATCCGTACCGTAAAGGCTGGCTTCTTCTCCGTCCTCCGAGTAAGCAGGAGTGTTCATCCCTTCAGGCGGTGTTCTTACTACTAGTACATCCTGTAGGTATCATGGGTAGTTTCCCCATTGTCCATGACCATTGCACAGCAGTTCATTCCCGTCGAAGTATGACCTCCGACCATGTGCACAATTACTTGACACTGACGACCAAACAGCTGTGGGTGCCTTTCTTCAACACGATCCAGTTCATGGTTGGCGTAAGTTTTCCTGGCTCATTCAGTCATTTGATGTAGGCTGACAACATCACTGCGCAGACCTTCATGAACATCAAAGTGAAGAAAATGAGACTCGCCGCGGCGAGGAAGGAAGCTGAGGAACGGGAGCGAGAGAGAGCGAGAACGGCCACGGAAGCAAAACCTTGATCACCTTATCTTGTATACACGCGCATGTCAGTCATACTTACACTGTTTGGTTATATCCGTAATATATTCCCTATGCATATATTATGGTCACGAGAGATCCGATATAACGATTGATGAAGAATTGTCCGCAGCCGCCCTTTGCTCGTAACGGTGTCTTACTTGCCATAACCCATCCTCTGTGCCAGGTTCGCCTACCTCAGTCTCCAACCGCCAGCCTGACAGTGCGTACGTTCCTGGACAAGTAGCGCACAACTGGGCGAGGACAGATGTTGTCTGCAACGGCTCCAGAAGTCCCCTGAAGGTCGTCCGGCCACAATATGGTGCAGGGAGATGATGTCTACAGACGCTGTCAGTTGATAATACACTGTGGGGGAGGAATCACTCACGACGATGATTGTTGACAATGGTCAAGTCTAAGAACAAAGCGCGACGGATGGGACAAGGAATGGTTACGAATCGTAAACTCCACATGAGTCAAGCAAACCCTGCTTCAACAGCTGCTCAACAATCCGTTGCTGGATGTGAAGAAGGACCACTCACCCCTGGCTGAAATCATGCTCTATCACCAAACCATCCTTCACGATCACAACAATCGGGTTCATCTCAGCGTTCCACTCGCTATCCCGGATAGCTTGCAGCATCTCCACTTTCTCCCGTTGTGTCTCAGCATACATGCTCCGCTTGACTTTGGCGCTCTCCACACCCTCGAGCACTCCTCGAAGTGCAGCATGACTTGCACCAAGAGTAATATCAGAAACAAGGATATGACCGGAACGCTGCTCAGAAGGAATCTTCCAGAACACGACGAAATCTACAGAGAGGGGGTTGTACAGTGGGAAGATGCTAGGATGAGATGATGTGGGTATTCGTGGGTGCGATTGAGCGAGCGAGCGAGAGACGGCTATCCGCTGTGCAGTTCATGATGAAGTGGGCGACGAACGGTTCGTAGGCAAATGTCTGTAGGGGGCCGATGAGTGATAATCTGGGGAAAAGTGAGGGAGATCTGTACCTGGGAGACATGTCCGCAGAGGAGCTCCAGCGGTGGGGGGTCGTCAGGCGCGAGAACTTGACCATGCAGCACGTTGCTCAGTTTCCTCGAGACGAATGCTGAGACTGCATTCACACTCGTACAATCGCCGGTGGAGGTGGCGCCAAACGATATACGCGCTGATTGAGACGGACGCAAAGGCTCACTAGAATGCGATCAAAGACACGAACACGAACATTTGGTTGCACTTACGGCCGGAGTTCAGCGAGGGGAGAACATGACCAACTAGCGCTGATCGTTGTCACTTGGTTGATCTCCACATTACTCGAAGATAAGATGTTAGTGAGGTCCAGGCTTAACGAGAACGAATGATCTAGCGAGTGACTCGGGTGCGAGGCAGTAGAGATCTGAAGGCATTGGACGACCTCATAACTCCTTGTGACACGCGTGCAATGGAACGGGCTGCCTTGTGCCTGTATCAAACATCTCAGCACAACAAGAGCAGAATGAGGATGTCGTAGTCGACTCACCTCGCGATAAATGAAGAGGAGCGACAAGTCCTGTTTCCGCTTGCAACCTGCATGTAAAACAACCGTGACTTCGGTGCTCCCAGACGTCACGAGTTTCTCTGTGAGTGGTATACTGTATGGAGTTGGTGGAACAATCTTATTATCGGACTGCCATGTTTTCCATGCCATGCCCGTAGCTGAACCTAGCTCAGCATGAGCACCTACGAACGCAATAAGCCGGTAATCAAACATACCTTCCCCACTACCCAAAGGTTCGATCCAGATTTGGTCCTCAGCACCAGGCACAACCCACACCTCACCAATATCCCTCGAACCAGCATTCGATATCAACAGCTTCATCCACTTACACTCTCCTTCAGCAAGCACAAGCGGTCCATCGTCCACAAACGCCACCGCGAGCTCTTGGCTGGCCTCTTCTACATCGAGCTTCAAGAGCTCGTCAGGCCGCGTATGTGATTGTCTGTCTCTGCTGAGGTGTATCCTGTAGCCTGCGACCGCGGCGTGCTAGCGATTCCACCGTTGGAAGGAGACCCAGGAAGTCATAAGCGACGCCTGTGATAACCAGTGATGCTGGTTTGGAAGCCTTAATGGCGATGGAGATCTGAATTGCGTTACGGTCAGCTAAAGCAGGAAGAAACTGACTGGTACCACTAACTGTGCGCGATTCGTTGGCAGAGAGGATAGTATCCTCAACAGTCTCAATTGTGATGTTATCTCGAATCCAGGCAGCGTCTCCGAAGACGATTCGACTATCACCGTTGGATTAGCCAAAGTGACCTCTGTATCGAGGGGATTGCACAGGGTGATATCAACCCAGAATGCCTCTGCACGAGAAATGAGCCCAAGAAGCCAGAGCGCATGGTGATCAGGAAAATTACCTTCTACAGCAGCATTTCCACTTCGTTCAAGCTTCTCCTTGCCTCGATGCTTCCAGAAGGACGACCAAATCTCTTCACGAGTCTCCCACTCGGACTGTTCGCCCTCGACAGAGTCTCGAGCTAAACGAACGCAGGTTTGCGATGGGACAACGAAACGAAGCGGCAGCTTAACATCCTCAAGGCGTGCTTGCTCCCCAGATATCGACTTCAAGTGCTGGTAAATGGTATCAGGGGACTGTAAAGGTGACGGAAAGAGGTACATTACCGAAATAGCAACCTGGAAGTCCTCCAAAAACACCTTGTCCGAGTTGCTCGGATCCGTCGTGATGTCCACGGTATGACTGGAGAGTTGAGCGAGTGGAGAAGGATGATGCTGAAGACCACCGCAAGAGACCCAAAAAGTGCCGCACAGCGCCTGGCACGTCCCCAGTGGTATACAGCAATCTTCCTAAGAGATACACCATGTCAAGGAAAGAAGAAGACGCCAGTCGAAAGACACTAACCAAGCGGATGCTCAATACCGGACATGACAGCATCAAAGCCTTCAAAGTCTGATGGTTGTTTGTTTTCGGACATCCAGAATGACGGCGATAAGAGTTTTTCCGGTCGGGAGAGGGACAATTCATGGGCTCTCCGAAGGAAATACATAGTTAACGGTTTCTGGAAATGCGCTTGGGAATCGGTGAAAACTATCATTCGAAGTCGAAACAACGTACAATGCCACATTTCTCCAGGCGATTTGCAGCGAAGAAATACCACAGCGCTGCTCGCCGTTTTGCATTCTTCCGAACACTGAGGAGTGCAGCATGAGCTAACAAGAGGGCTGCTGGTGGTTCTTCTGCCTTAAATCCTGACACAGTCAATTGGTGCACTTATCGAGGGAAACAAATGGTAACAAACGCACGTTGCCTGCAGCCCAGACAAGCCATCGCTCGCCCTCGAGGGTATCACTTAGGAAGTCGCCAATGGTGAGCGTCGATTCCCATCGCACAGCATATAGCAAGGCGCGTAATTGTGCATGTGAATGAAGCTCAGCGCTTTGGGGGTAGATGATATTCAAAGCATGAGAGACGTGGAGCTGCACAGCTGGCGAGGGAGAGATGAGCAAAGGGAGGATATCCTAACGGCGAAGTTGTTAGATAGAAGGAGCATATTATAAGATACGATACTTACGGAGCCTCCTTTCCCTTCCTTCCGCAATGATTCCCAAACAGCAACTGCTAGTTTGAAGTCACCAAGGATTGTTGCAAACTCAGCTAAGCGTCGTTGCTGGGATGGTGGAGGGATGGTGGAACCAGATAGTGGGGACTGAGGTGCGGTGTATGTGCTCGAACGTGTGTGCAGAGGTGTAGAGGAGTGCACTGGGGTTGCAGAAGAAGTTCCAAAAAGCCGACGCGTCGATGAGAACAAGCGTGACGGTAGCCTTCGGCTCGAGGAATACTGGTGAAGGGACTCAGTAAGGTATTTGGAGGGGAATTTGTTGATGCTCACTGTTTCGTTCCATTCTATCACATATTTCTCCATCCATGGAACCAAGTTCATGGTGACGAATTCTCGTGCAAATCTGGCTGTTTGTTGGATATCTTGTTCAGACATCCTGAGAGTATTCAATGGGACCGTCTGTGTAGTCTTTAGCTCAGGGCGCACGGCATCGGCAGAACCGTTGGAAATTGTAGGTGGCGGTAATCGAGGAACGAGTGCTGGAATAGATACGGGGGGTGGCGGAGGGGATGGAAGCTCGAGAGAGAGAAGGTAAGTGTGTAGACCATATTGTTTCTTAACGGCATTGAAGAGTGCGCCTGCTCTGGAAATGTGATATTATGAGGAACAAGAACAGCAGTGAGCAGTGAATACGCACTCTTCGTCAGAGAGCGGAGAGTTCTTGGGATGAATTATAAGGGTGTAAATGAGATGTGTGACGTCTACCCATGATGGAAAGTCTAATGTTCGGGAATGTAAGGCCGTGATTGCTTGCAACGGATTCGGGGCTGTAGTAGAGACTGCTAATATTACTGCGGCAAGAGTGTGAGGCGCAATAGAAAGGTGAAGGTGAAGTAGGATTACTGACTTGACATTGGATGGTTCCACCCCTCATCTCTAGCCGGGATGTGATCTCCTTCGGCACAACGTCTCAATTCATCCCACCAAGGCGTTCTTGCAACATCTCGATCGTTCATCTTTTCGAAATCATCTACCCATTTGGCGCAGCGTTTGCTGATACGGTCACCGATCCAGTCAATGGTTCGTGTGGCGCGTTGTTCCTCATCTTCGCGACAAGCGGACTCGATTTCCGTCAAGTCAGAAAAGCGAAGTGCAAATGATGCATGGGGCACAGTGGTCAAAGTAGTAGTGCGAGTTGTGACTTTTGTAGCTGATTAAATATTAATATTAGTGGAAAATAGTCAAACGTACCTTGTGGTAATGGTGAAAAGGACTGCAATATATGATGGAGGGAAGGTAGGACAGAAGACTGAAGGAGCTCTTCAAGGTCTTGAGAAGGAAGAATGCATATGTGGGGGGTCAGCGATGAAGGCAGCACCCTAGCCATGAAATTTGCTCGTGCACGTTGCTCTTCAAGATGCGTAACTACCTTTAACTGACACTCTCTCCCAGTCTCTCCTCGGCGTTATATCAAGATACAAAGTAGTTAGATTGAGCCAATTTCCCACATTTCCGAATGTTCATGTTATTAGTCTTACAATGTTCACGTTGACAAGCTGGTATATAGGATCAGAAGAAACCGCCACCACCAAATCCTCCATCAAATCCACCACCGCCAAATCCACCACCACCAAATCCTCCATCAAGCATATCTCCAAGTAAAAGTCCGCCTGCCAATCCACCCAACAAAGGTAATGCCATTCCCCCTCCAAATCCTCCTCTCCGACTTCCTCTTCCATACCGACCGTCATTGTATGCATATGGGTCTCCTGCAGGTGGGCCATACTGACTCGGACCATAGCCGCCGCCCGAGTAGCCTGGGTAACCATAGCCATACGGTGGATAACCACCATTTTGCTGCATGTAGGCAGCACGTTGCTCTAAATTTCGTCTCCGTGCCTCACGACGCAGCTCCTCGTCTCGCGCACGTTCTTCAGCCTTTTGTTTCTTGTGTGCCTCCCGCTCTTCCTTCGTACCAATAGCCTTATCTTTCAACTTCCCGAACATCCCGCGCTTTCGCTCCTCTTGATGTTCGTCAATTGGTGGCGAGCCTGCACTACCAGAAGACATGGCATCGGCGTGGAGTGAGGCAGCCGTCTCTCCAGCGCTGAATGAATGGCGTCGCTTTTCGTACGGAGGGGGATCTGCCAACGGTGCTCTGAGCTTCTCCACTTTTGCTTTGATACCTGGGTTCTCAGAAAGGAATTGCTCGTCTTCGTAGGGGTGCACCCATATTGCTCGTGGTGGGTCTGCCGTTGTATCAACCTGTAGAAGGAAGGGTTAGAGCCCAATCTGATAAGAGAGATCAGTGGTGCTCACCCAGAATGGGTGCTTCTGCTGAGGGTCGTACTCCTGAATCCAGCCGTCTGGCAAGGGTGGTTGAGACATACGAGATACGATGGGTGTTATGGTCAATTGTGAGCCGAGTAGTAGTGTCCAAGCCTGTCCAAGGGCGACTCCACTCTGTGTTTCACTATTATACTACTTATCTATCATCTATCACGTGCCTTTAGGGGCACACTGCCCCTCACAGCCTTATTACACCACTGGCATAGCTACAATCACAATTGTGTCCCTCGAAAATTCGATACAACCAATCGCTCGACTGGATATCCGATACATACTACAAATCCGATGCTTAAGCTGTGTATGTACCTACACACCACTTCGTGGGCGTTGCCATGTTGTGCCAGTGGCAGCCTGAGAGTACAAGACAAATGAGGTATCATGTAATCCATTATCCGACGGAATATTCCCGAGAAGACCGACTTAGATATAGTTGGACTTCATTTTAATGTCAAAGTTGATAGAAGGCAAGATGATGGAAGTGGCGTTCACTGGCAGCACCCTGCAGCAATCTTTCCGCAGTACAAGCTGTACCAGGACCGCTAGAGGTGTAATACCGGTGGACAGGCGTGGGCAGCAATTACTCGTGGATTGCACGTAACCGCAGGTAAGCACCGCAGTTGCTATTCTGGGTAGCATCCTCTTCGAATTCAGAACTTTGCCAGTGCCGTACCGTCTTGGTTTCCTGCATGTCCGACTGATTCATGACTAGTCGACTCATCAGAAATTACTGCACAGCTGTTGTGCTTGCGCATGTCTTGACGCTACACCCTATCCTTGCTTCTATACCAACTTCACGCCCGGCGGGAAATCTACCATGTCGTCATCAGACCCGGGGCCGGAACCAACTCATAACTCAATTACACTCACTCTCGAGGAAGGCATCACCAATCGGTAAGGCATTCCGATGATGCTCAGCATCATCACGACGGATACTAGAACAACAGTTGAGACACGCATTGTGATTCTGAGGGAGTAGGAACTTGGGAATTTTTTCCGAGTTTACTTCGATTGAAAACAGATTGCGCCTTTTTATATTTTTCGCTACAAGCTTACGGCTCAATGCATCCTAGATACTCTGGGCGACCGGGATACTCCACCGCCTATTCCTGCGGCTGAATCCATTTTAATGTTGTCAGGTTATCATCATACTTGAAAACTTAATCAAACGCCTTTAAACAGTTTCATTTGTGGCCGAGCACTCAGTACGACTTGCAGTGCGTGGCTGGCGATAGTCACGGTCAGGCCTTTTCAACGATCTCAAGCCGAGGCACATCACTGACATCACAATTTCATAGCGAACCATAGAACATAATGTACATTATCTGACGCAACACGGGGAAAACTAAAGTTACGGGCACCTCCAAGCGGGATTTGGTATTCAAGTATTCGTCCCAGATAATTACTCCTTGTTGTATCCTCCTCTTCCCCTTGCTTCCCTATTATATCCCCCTCTTCCTGGTTCCCTCGCCTCCCTATTATATCCTCCCCTTCCTGGTTCCCTCGCTTCCCTGTTATATCCTCCCCTTCCCGGCTCCCTCGCTTCCCTATTGTATCCTCCCCTTCCTGGTTCCCTCGCTTCCCTGTTATATCCTCCCCTTCCTGGTTCTCTCGGTACTTCACGCTGGACATCTACCGTGTCATAATCAGAATCAGGGCCGGAACTAGCTCATAATTTAATTCTACTCACTCTCGACGGAGGCTTCAGCGATTGGGGAGGCGGTAGCTCCGATGACGCTCAGCATCATTGCGACGGATACAAGAACAACAGTTGAGACGCGCATTGTGAGGGAGCAGAAGAAAGCAAATATTTCTGGGTTTGATTGAAGACAAGTCGCGCCTTTTATGTTCTTCGGGACACGAGGTTACGAGCTAAATGCTGATGCACATACGCATGATACTGGTGCCCCTAGCCACCGCCCATGTCTACGGACCTTAATCCATCTTGATGTTGTCAAGCCAGCAATCTTTTCCACCATGCTTGCAAACTTAATCTCTGATGGACACCTCGGGTTGGACGGGCACTCAGCGCAAATTGTGGTGTGCATAATTGGCGATAGTCACGCCCTTTCGACAATAAGCCGAGGCACATAACTGGCATGACAGTCCGATAGCGAGACGATAGTACGTGCTCGAACTCTTGTATATGTCTGACGCAGCACGGGAAAACAGAGGAAAGCTTCAAGTTACGGTTGCAAATGGAATTTGGTATTTAAGTAATTCCTGATATGAGTTGATACCTCGACAATCAAACCTACGTTGCAAAGCTACTAGTACAGGTACGTCCGTGCCGCATGATGCCAGTTGCCAATCGCAATTGACAACAATGCAGAATTCACCGCTTTTATGGATCCGGAATCTTTGCTGGACATGGCATCTAGTGCTGTCTATTCCGCGAGAAGGACTGATCCGATTCTTCTTGCGGCCATGAGACACTCCCGACAAAAGAGAACAGGTGAACTACAGCAAGTGCATTTTCTGAGAGCGGTAATCATATACTACTAGGTAAGGGAATAAGAACTATTGATGATAATGTCTGATTTCTCCAAGCTAGCTGTACTCGGTAGGGATTATAATTAATATGAAATATCGATTATGGCGCAAACTATGTATAGCAAGTATCATAACTGTCAAGAGGATTTATTGCGGGTCCAGCAAATTCACAGTCAAGTTGGGTTAAATGCAGGTCAGCGTTCTGACCTCCCACCCTGGAAAATACTTCGTGATAAGCCTGGATCCGCCCGGCGAAGCTTTCCAAACAGTCGATCCGTTTTAGCGCTACCCAGGCAGACCACTTGCCGCTACATTCCCTGACGTCTTGGCAGCCGGCAAGCCCGAAGCTATAGTAACCTCAGCACTACGAACTACTACTGCGTCATCATCAGACTCGGGAGGGAGGGAGTTCATAATTCTGCTTACCTATGGGATTTGCGTTGGCTCCAATGATGCCCAGCATCATTGAAATGGACACAATAATAATAGCCGAGATGCGCATTGTAAAGAATAAATAATAATGCGAGTCGAAAGATCTTTGTAGGGTCTCATGAAGACGAATGGCGCCCTTTATGCATGTCTTGCACGCCGATGCGATGCGATGCATCTGACATAGGATTTAGCACGGCACCCATGTACCAGGGTATGCGCTGTACGAGCGTAACCATAGGGGAGACTAGTGCGACTAAGGCCATGCATACTTGTGACCAGGCTGAGAACTACGCCATGAATGAGCCACCTCACTGGCCAAGTCATCGATATTTGCTACGCTTGGTCAAACGCATCTATATAATTTGAGTGAGGCGGTTAGCACGAGGAGGAATGTGCACTTGATGATAAACACGGTCGGGCACATGGCGAGTCCAAGCTAGCGATCCGATAGTACTATACGTGCTCGAACTCTTGCATATTGTATTACACAGCATTTAGTAAAATGGATGCTAGTATTGCAGTGATCGATATTTCTTATACGAGAGTAGGCTGAAAATTAATATCCACGACCAAACCGGTGCATATGCAAAACAAAGCGGCTAGTAAAAAATGTATTCGTGCAATACGCTATTTTTTCACGCTGGCATCAGCCATTCCACAAATAAAATCCTCGTGCTCCCTGCAAACTGCTACTGACAAATATTAATGTCCAATACTACCACAACCCTAATCTCCAAACGCTGCTGTCAGTGCATACAATCAACGATAGATGTGTCCACCGCGAGAATACCCCACGCGCCGGCCAGCACGTTCGCGGAATCAGATATATTCAGCAGTACCGTCACACAACCCAACTTCATGCAATAATACTATTCTCAATTGACACGCAAGTGTGCCCCTGGAAGTCAATTGTGGTCATGCAGGTTTCTATTTCGGAATCGGCTTTGAGTTTAGCGTCGAATTCTCGAACGCTAAGGATAAGACGTGGTCCCAGCACAAACATCTGCACATTCCACAAAATTTGAAGAACGCCGCCATAAATCAGAGATCCTACGGGAGAAGTCACCTATAGCAATGATGAACAGTGGTCATATACAGACGTATTAGTGACAGGTCAGCGTACCAAGGCTGGAGAGTAGTAACCGAATTGGAAGCAAGAAACAGCAACGCAGCTACACATCACGTGTGGAACTTCAGCGAGAAAAGATAGCCGCATCGAAATCACAAGCTAACCTTGCAAAGTAAAGCACGTGAGTTTTTACCAAAACCGTAAAGAAGTCCTCGACGGTCCATCGTCGTAGTTCGCGAAAGTGTTTTACAGCAATCCAGACCACAAGACAAAACACGAGGACATCCCATATAGTGCCGAGTATCCAAGTAATGGAAAGCGGAAGTGAGGAATCCCAACCGAAATCATAATTACATTTGTAGGTGCCGGAGAGGATGAGCTCCTCTGATATTCATCAAATTAGCTTGATGCACTGAAGCCTTTCGTTCATAATGAAAGCTTACCTCCTGAGGTGTAGCTGTTTGTGAATCCAACGGATACTCCGGAGGTGATAACGACAGGTAGCAAGGTTACAACAAGGAAGATAAGCATCTTTCTGGATCCCTGATACATGGCGTGCAATCTAATTATCATGATGGCTAGCAAAGTTTGAGTCAACTCAGGATCGCTGAAGTATCGCAGCTGAGTAGCTCACCGCCCAGGGTCACACTCATGACCACAGAGATCCAATTTATTGCATAGTAAAAATTAGCGCCTGAAAACCCCGATTAGTAATGAGATCTAAGACTCGGAGGACCAAATACACCAGAAACTCACAGCTGTCGCAGTTATTATATTGAACAAACAAGCTGGCCGGGAACCTCACCGCTGCAGCGGAGAGCATTTGGTTGTTCAGAGATGTCAGGAACCGGCACAAAATACTCACCACATCTGTCACTGAGACTGTCGGAAGATTATCTGTAGGGTACTGGTCAGACGACACAAACATGATGTATGTGAGGAGACAAACCCAGCATATTGATGCTGATTGTGAGAGATGGATTTATCAGCAGAGCGCCAACTTGTTAGCCTTGCAGACATACACAGCATATGGCATTCCAGCATAGCGCACCTAGGATATGTTGGAGTCAGCACAACTTGCCAACTGCACCTATGAGCCACATACGCCGACATATAAAACGGTCACAAAGGACCAAGGTCGCCTCTGTCCCGAATTAATTATCCCGTCATTGTTCTGATATGGGACTCTGCTTACCCAGATCAATTCGACCTATGAAACCGTTCTTAGCGACGACTGCTCCGGTGATGATAGTATTAACTCACCTCATGTCCGAGTGTCAGGACTGGAGATATCATAAGGATAACACTGGTTTTTAGATGATTTTGCTTACCCCAATCGTATATCACCACCACAGTAGAGATAACTGCAAGCCACAGACAAAGTTAATTCGAGACATCATGATCGGACTCTCTCTCCACGAACCTGCAAAATAGCTGAAAAAAATATTCAAATTGATTGATGGCCAGTAAATGGGATCATTTGAGACCAGAGTCATGTTTGAAGGATAAGCGTATGAGTGGCGAACCTGGTGGACGTGAAAGGTGGTGTCGTACTATATACCACGTCTTGAATTAAAATAGATCGACCGAGAAGTAAATTGATGGCTCACATCTTCCCCTCGGGCTAGATTATCATGAGGCTGTAAAAACAGATACGACCAGGGGTACATCATGATAGGAATTTGCTGTACTTTGTTGCCTGATTTAGCCAAGTAGTCCATCATACAGCTGATGCATCATCAATTTGTATAGTCAGGTGGCCCATCCGTGATGTATACTGACAGCATGATGGACTGATGAAGTTTCAAGCTTAGCTTCAAACGGCTGCCGGCAAGACGATAACTTACATAAGATTAATCGACCTATTCTCGCCGGATACTTTCTGGGTTTTCCCCAAGTTGTGTATGTTCGCCATGATCGTGGTTTGCTTTGATAGTTCCACTTCAAGTTGCAGATCATTTCATGCGCTGTGGTCACTGGTGGGACTGCTAGGGAACTACCTTCACAGTTGAACATTAACGTTGAGATCTGAGAGTTGCCAATGGCGCGCTCGAACATATTTTACGTAAATTCCCGCCTTTATATCATAATTACGTAAGGTCTCTCTCCTTCACTCTGAGACGTTCTGTCCACCCCGCCCAGTTACTAGTCAAAGAAGAGGTGTCCGGCGCCTCTTCTAGCCTGTGCCGTTTGCTGGTCACGTTCCCTTTTAGTTTGCTTCCTCTCCCCAGGATTCAGCTCGGGTGATGTAGCCCGGGTCTCCACGAATATCTACCGGCATCGTCAAACTCGTGAGGGAGACAACTCATAACTCCACTTACTCATTGGGGAGGCATTGGTTCCGATGATGCTTAGCATAATTGAAATGGATACAAGAACAACAGTCGAAATGCGCATCGTGAAAGAGCAGGAAGAATATCAATGTGGTTATGTATTGTGGATTAATACTTGCTGGAGCAAGGGGGACTTTTTATGTGTTGAGGTGACCAGGCAGTACCGCTACCATATTCATGATGTCCTGTGCGACTAAGGAGACTCACACAAACGGCCGCCTATGTTCTTTGAACCAGGGTCATCAAGTTATCAACATTTGCTATGTTTGATCAAAAATGCTAATGCTGGGTCACTTAGCGCACAGGCTTGCTTAGCGATAGTCACGATCAGGGAAGGGCCTCCAATAGCCTTCCGGAAATTAAATAGTCGTGCTCAGACTTGTCTGACGCAACACAACACAGCTTTATTATAAGCTGCACCGTACGCAGCTTGAGCTTGGAACCTGGTCTCCCGTATACAAGGTTGAAGGCTGGGACGTCGACAACCAAGCCAGTGCGTAGACAATGTCAAGCGACTAGTTCATAAGCGTCGAGTGATGATAATGATCGTACCTGGAGTGATCACTAGCAGGCGAGCATTGACCCCCTCTCGTTGTGGAGGTTTCGGAACCACTTCGATAAATTGTTAATCCCTGTTGAATATACAAATACAAATTACTTGTGGTATATCAGATGCACATGAAGTTAGATTATTGAAATGAAGCGAGAGCAGACCGTGACTGCATGCAAGAAACATCTACGAGCCGGCGAACGATGAGGGCATGGTCACAACAACGAGAAGCGGTGCATTAAGGCATCGAGTGACTGCTAGGCAGGGTGGGCGTGAAGGTAACGGATTATCTCCTGAATCTTCAGCACCTTCTGTTCCGTCGGCATCTGTCGAAAGTATAGAATTAAATGTTTAATGACTTGCAGCCCTGCAGTACAACATGAGTTTACTCACTTCAAAAAAGTGGTGCATCCGTCGGCGCCTATCTTCATCTGCTGCTTCCTGGAGAGCGATGTCGTCTACAAAAGGATGCGCACCGCTGAGACCTTGTCTCTGGTGGGATGAAGGGCCATTGGTAGGAGGGACCGCCCACTTCTCCATAACGCCCCAGCCTTTATCCTGGTCCTCCGATGTCAATTCTGTACCAGCAAACTTGTGAACAGACACATCATCTTTACGCCCCCATCCATCACTTCCCTCTTCATGATTCGGCTTCCTCCAAGCTCCCAACATCCCCCAAACCTCATCAGAGGTCCGCCATCCGCCGTCCTCCTCCATCATCTCCAAGAATTCTTCCATCCTCAGCACCTCACCCCTCTCCGCAGCATCCACCCCGCGGATCCAGAACGGCACTAGATCAAATACATGATCCACGTGCGTCTGCATATCCCATGTGCGCAGGCCATCGGAAGTTAGCGGAGGCTGCTCAGGCGCTCCCCAAGCGTCATCGTCCCGTGGCTGCCACCACTCTATTTCGGAGATGTGCTGCGCGTGCTCGGGAGACGTATTTTCGTGTCGAACTGCGGCTCGCATAGTTGTAAAATGGAATTGGTTATTGCGCCTTGGGATGCAAATGTTGCAAGTCCATCCGCGGCGTGAGACGTCGGTGGTAAAATCTATAAGCGGATCATGGTCATGCATCTACGCCCCCCGTTGGTGATAAGTGTCTGGGACACACATTGTTTTTTGTCAAATTTCAACTTTTTGGAGGAAGAAGTGGGTGCCATGGGTTCAGGTCGAGAGGAGGGGGTGGTGGGACGATTGAGAAAGTGCGGGAGCTCGGGGCCTCAAGAAGAGCAATATAAATGTCTTTCATCTGGTGTCCACAGACCGGGACTCCAGTGGCACGGTCCACAATCACGATGAGCAGCCGTATATATTCCGCATACGGACTCGGCTTCGTATTTCTGCTGTATACGTTGCCAATACAAGAGAACCACGAGGACAAGCCAACAATGGCCATAACGAGATAGGAAGTCCTGAACCTCTTATTACTACGCAACGACAATGTCCAAAAACTACAATGTTCTACTTTAATAATGATCATAATTATCTATGAAGCTCCGGGTGGCGGGTCCACCCAAGTTCCATTCGGCCAAAGGGTCGCAGGCATTGTAAAATCACCTGGTGTACCCCCCATTGCATACTGCAAAAGAATTCGTCGGTCTTTAGCTAGCGCAGAAAGTCCCTTAAAAGCACTCACAGCAAGCCTGAAAAAATGTGGCAAGCCACTCTCCAGTGCAGCAAGTGAGTAGTTGAGTGCAGTGCCCACGTACACCTCCACATCATCCACGAGTAACCCGAAGCCATTCCAACCTTGCGTGGCAATGGCCGTAGGCATGCCATTCCAGCTGATGGTTTGGTTCGCGAGAGCAATGGAGGTATTGTAGGTGGTGGAATTCGTGAGGAAAGTGGGGAGGGGGGAACCAGTTGTTCCGTCTCCAACAAGCTGCAACATCACATAATTCAGAGCTACTGAAGGCATGTATAATAAAAAAGACATACACTAGCAGCGGTCTGTAGTATCGAGTCGAAGCCGAACGCAGCCACGTCATTAAGGAACATTCCAAGGAGGAACCCTTGATAAATCGCCGAAAGCCTCGTCGGGAAGCCAACGCCAGGGAACAATACCATCGAGATGATGTAATGATGTAGTCTGAACTGCAGACCAGACGCCAACGTCAGCACCATTGTCACGAGGCCTCCAAGGATGTACCACACGAGGTAGTATGGCAGCCAGCCAGTCTTCCGAATAACACGCATCTGGTTGACCACCATGACGAGAAGGATGAGGACGATAATGACAAGCGCTACAACACCCCCCGGTTGTTGCTTGATATCAGCCGCAGTCAATTGCTCGATAGGAATTTCGTCCATGGTGAGATTTGTCAGAACACCAGTCCAATAAGGCGCGAGGGTACCATATCAAAGCTTCAAACGGCGCATTTGCAAACAGAGGCAATGTAAACCTCACAGCAACGCGCCAGAACCCATAGCAGACGAAAAGAGTAGGCAGGAATGCACCAAAAGCAACGTCTAGCGGGGGTGGGGTCGATTGGGGCTGGGAAAACAATGCGATGTGCCAAAATCCGATGCAGACGAGGCACCACCACGTGATGATGGCTCTGGGTCGCAATACGAGAAAGAGAAGGCAAGTAATAAGTATGTTGAAAGCGAGCGCCGGTGTGCGGAGGTCGGTGCAGTGAGTCAGAACATTAGACGGTGAGAATCTAAAGGACATCGGGAATACAGAGGGGAATCCAATGGAAGATAGTCCGAAAGCAGTTGTAGGTAAATAGTTCGTGAAATTCCCCACGAGGTTAACAGATGCGCAACCTCCTGTTGAGTCACTGAAAAGGCCGCTATGTAGAGAACACGTGAGTTAAGTCTGCAGCATTGAAATCAATCAATAACTTACGCCTGAACAGCAGAAGCGCAGATAAAACTATCAGCTCTATAAGTCTTCTGAATATCCCCACCTCCAACAAGTAGCGGTACAAAATCCACAGATTCATCGCCCACTAAATGCGGGTTCTGCAGGACAACACTGCTACATTGCGCCGGGCATCTAAAATCGAAAGATGAATTACTAAACGGCGCGCACAAACTACCGTCCAGACCGCATCCTGCGTCTTTTGTCCAGTAGACGGATGTACAATCGACAAAAGAGCTCGCAGGGGTTAAATACCACTGTGCACGGACCAAAAAGGAAAAGGAGATGATATATGCTGCTACGAGGAGAACGAAAAGCCATGTAGTGGTAAGTGGACGAGTGAATCGAATAATCGCGGGTTCGAGTGCGATGGTAAATTGATGTCCTTTGAAGTTATACATGCGACCGAGGAGGGGCACAGGGTCTGCGTGTTGTGAGCGCCGGTAGCAAATGGTCCAAAACATAAAAACTCACTCGGAAGATCAACTTTCGGCCTGGGTCCCCGAATGTATTTGACCGCTCGATCAGCAACATTATACAACTGAGGGGATCGTGCTCTGAATGAATCAGCGAGTCTTGAGAAACGAGTGGAGGGTGGTGGAGAATGAGGCTCGGCACTTGATGAGCTCGGACCATAGAGGCCTTGCTCTGAGGCCTCCGCCTCAGACTTTGATATCTCCTCGCTTGAGCGGACTGTTGTCTCGCGAGAAGAACCGTACCGGAGCCCTTGATCCATGAGAGCTCAGTTTGAGGCGACTGTCATGAAGAACTGGTTGTGTGCGAAAGCACATGTCTAGAAGCGCAGTAAGCGTCCAAAATTAAATAGCATCACTAAGGCTGTCCTCAGGCCTAAATAGCTGATTAGTATCAGAAGGCCTGCAAGCATAGACTCGAGCATCCTACGTTCCTATGTACAGCTCAGCAATATTGTGAACATACGTATAGACGGATTTGCCAAAGAAGATCATTACCAGAAAAGTACCCTGCCAAGGCCATCAAAATATCGACCAATGTACTAGCTCCAGCGAATCATCGTATATAGACCACAGGCAAAACTTCTATGCCGCATATTCCCCTACCGTTCACCATCGTCTGTTTCATAATCGCCATCTTCATCCGATCCTTTCTCCTCTGTTCCTTCTGTGCTTTGCCGCCCCCGATTGCGCGCCCAACTCGGCCGCCCTTGCTGCATTTTAATACTATTATTATTACTCGACCACTTTGTACCTTTGTAGTGGGCTGCCAGGGACATGATGGCTGTGCGAAATGAGAAACAGCATCAGAATATGATATGCGAAAGAGGAAGGAACGCACCATCTTCATTCCTTCTGTAGAATTCACCCCACGATTTGTCTGATCTCTCGTTATCTGGGAACTACACAATCAAATACACACGATTAATTCACCAAATTCAGCATATAAGATATGATAGTACTCACCTTTTCAAGAAAGCCCTCCCATCGTTCCCGACCTACCATGTCATTCCATCCCGGAGTGCGCGCAACATACCTGGCTACGATCCTCCAATCCGCAGGTGTGAACGAACCACCAATGGCTCCCATGTCTGCTTCGTCAGTATCTGTCGTGGCGGAGGCATCGTGATTGCTAGACGAGGGAGAAGGGGAGGGTTGCAAAAAAGGGGCGCCCCGTTTGGATGCAACCATCTTAGTTTTTGGCACACGAGGAACCGGTTTTATGCGACGAAGCGTGGATGTTGTCTGCCGAATGACTTCAGTTTCTGAGTCTTCGACTAAATCGGATGGCGCATTTGGAGAGTCTGAGTTGGCATCGTCTTCATCGTCTTCTTCCCCATCTTCGTCTCCATCTTCATCTTCGTCATCGTCATCATCTTCGGCGCCCTGGAAGGAGTACAGGATCTTGTCTGCGATGTCATGTCTGGCATGCCAGTGAGATGCCCAGGACGGTGCGCTATGATGTGGGGCCTGTACAGGGTCAGCATTGAACATATGTTCAAGCGCAACACTCCACCTTTTCACTCAACATCGCACACAACTCTTTCTTCGTCAGACTCGCATCCTGACTCAGTCTCCAACCGATAAAGTTCAAGAAATACGCGCGATCCTCCTCTGTATACTTATTCCCATTTGTCCCAGCTTCGATTCTTGTTGGGGGCGTAGGGCTTCGTGACGGCGGAGGGGGTAAAGTAATATCCGCTTGAAGCGGCATAAGCTTGGAAGGAAGGTTTGTCGGGAGGAGGGGTGCAGAGAGGGAGTTGAGGGTTGCTCGGGGGCGTTTTGGAGGACGGTAGCCTAGTGACGGGGTTGTGCTGATGGCGGTAGGTGTAGAGCGTTTAGGGGGTCGACTTTGTCGGAGTGGCGGGGAAGGTGAAGGTTGTCTCTTTCGCGAGTCGCGATCACGATTGTTTAGAGGAGAAGCAGACTTTGTTGCGGAGGTAGATGCACGGTTGGAAGTAAAAGGTTTTTTGACTGCTTTTGATGTTTGGCTTTTTTCTGCCAGACGAGCGACGAGGACATCAAAACGGTCGTGATGGTCGAGGTAATAATCTTTCCAAAGGTTGGCAGCATGATTATTAACCTAAAGGAGTGTGATCAATAGCGCGTGCGCCTTACGATTTAGTGGAGAAGACACGCACACCATGTAACCCTTCCAGAGCCTGTCTGTACGTCTTCCCGGACTGTTTGCAGTCGAAAAGAGCTTGAGCGAGGATAGAGTCGTCATTAGGTGACTGGCCGACTGGAATTGTTAGGCGAAGAAAGTCCTGCATGAACTGCTGTGGAACGACAGACGCGAGATCAAAACTTGGATTGGGGAACGCGTGCTGAATTGAGTTCACGTTCGGCGCAGTTTGCTTTGGCTGGTGCTGCTGAGCTGTGTGGTGACCATTCTGCGTACACTGTTGGTGTTGTTGCCATTGATGATTCTGGGGTTGGTGAGGATATTGGTTCTGGTTCATCGACGGCCAGTTTTGATGGCCGAGGATGCCTGTCATACTCTGGTTGTGAAACTGGTCTTGAGGTAGACCGGCGTGGTGAGAAGGAATTCCGTTTGGTATTGGGGCGTTCATCGAGGACGCACGCGACAGCGAGGAGATGAGTTCACCGTTGTTCACCGCGACGAGCGACGAGCTCACAATTTGAATTTGAAAGTGCTCAAATCCACGTGTCTCTGTCACGTGCTATCATCACGTGAGACCATCGCGGGGCACCGTCAAGTACTGAGAGCGCACTCGGTTCACTTCCTGTTGGATCCGTCCGTCATGTCGATCTCTCGTCTTGCTCGTATTCCTCTCCGCAGTCCCTCGCGCTCTTATGCTACGACGGCAGGCTTAAATGCCCTCGCCCGTCCCAAGGCAGAGAATCTCAGCGCGACTTGGAAGGGCACTAGTGCAACTGGAGGTAACACCAAGAATTTCATTGGCGGTGCCTTCGTCGACAGTAAGACAACCCAGTGGCATGATGTGCTCGACCCTGTATGTCTATGTCCCAAATTACTATGTAAGAGCAAGTATTAATGATTGTTCGGCAGTCGACCCAAACACTGCTCACACGCGTCCCGGAGACCACCATAGAGGAGTTTGATCAAGCAGTCGATGCTGCTAGCCAGGCATTCAAGTCATGGAGCAAGCAGAGCGTTCTTGCTCGCCAACGTTTTGCCATAGAGTCCGTTTTCGAGTACCCACGTTACCAACACCTGACCCACTTACGCTGCATTCAGACTTCAGTATCAAATCCGTCAGAATGCAGACGCACTTGCACACAGCATCGTCCTCGAGCAGGGAAAGACCCTTGCCGGTACGTGTGCCTTCTCTGTCCTTTCGATATCTTCTAATCACTTCCCAGATGCTCACGGCGACGTCCTCCGTGGTCTTCAAGTCGTCGAAACTGCCATCGGTATCACCTCCAACATTGTCGGCGAGAAACTAGAAGGTATGTGTGTTGCTTGACTTTTGAGTTATGGTGCTCACGTTATCATAGTCAGCAAAGACATGGACACTGAAGTCCGAAAGCTCCCTCTCGGCGTCTGCGCGAGGTCCGTTCTGAAATGCCCTACGCAAACATACGCTTACCTCTTACAGCATCGCACCTTTCAACTTCCCAGCGTAAGCTCTTTTTTATACACATCTCTGGCTTACCCCTTACGTCCCTATTCAGAATGATTCCCCTTTGGACAATTCCCCTTGCTACCGTTACTGGTAACACCCTCATCCTTAAGCCATCCGAGCGGGACCCCGGTGCAGCCATGATCATTGCTGAGCTCTGTGCCCGTGCTGGCCTCCCTGAAGGTGTAGTGAACGTGGTGCATGGGACCGTGCCCGTCGTCAACAGGATTTGTGACCATGAGGCAATCAAAGCGGTGAGCTTTGTGGGGGGAGATCGCGCAGGAAGACATATATATGAAAGGTGAGTGAAACGAGTGAAATAGTGATCTTCAGAACCGCGCCGACAGATATGGCAGGGCCACGACGAACGGCAAACGTGTACAGGCAAATCTAGGCGCAAAGAATCATGCGATAATCATGCCCGACGGTAAGACGCCTCCTCTCATTGTGTGTGGCTGGAACCCACGTAATACACAGCAAATAAGAATCTCGCGCTCAACTCCATTATTGGTGCTGCATTCGGCGGTAGGCGTCCACCCTTTTGATTCTTGCTTTGTTGATACAATCGTGCCTGTACAGCTGCGGGACAGAGGTGTATGGCAGTTTCCGTAGGTAAGTCGTGCGAATGTGCCGTGTGACATCTGCGTTAATGTACATCTGCGCATGTTTAGCCGTACTCGTCGGCGCAGCACAATCATGGCTCCCTGAGCTTGTAGAACGTGCATCAAAGCTGAATGTGAACGGAGGATTTGAGAAGGGTGCAGATCTGTAAGTGCCCTTTCGCCATCCTCTGGACCTTCGCAACGCTGACCTGCACCACATACAGAGGCCCCCTCATCTCTCCCGTCTCCCAAGCTCGCGTTACGGGCCTCATTGCATCCTGTGCAGACGAAGGAGGGCGAATACATCTTGACGGGAGGAATGTTCAAGTTCCCGGGTATCCCGCTGGTAACTTTGTAGGCCCAACGGTTCTGGAGGGAACAGTGGGGATGCGGTGCTACCGGTGCGTATTAAAGTCTCTCGTGCATAACTGGTCACAATCTGATACTCATCGCCATATTCAGCGAAGAAATATTCGGCCCAGTGCTTACCGTGATCACCTCAGACACGCTGGACGATGCGCTCGACATTATCAATGAAAACAAGTACGGCAACGGTGCTGTGATTTTCACGCAGTCGGGCGCGACAGCAAGGAAATTCGAGTCAGGGGTTAATGTGGGGCAGGTGGGTTTCTATCATTTCATGCGCTGTGATGTTGGTGCTTGGGGGCACTGCTTAAAAATGAGAGGAACTTGAACCGATGCTAATATAATCTCATCTCGTGCCTCTACAGGTTGGCATCAACGTTCCTATTCCTGTTCCTTTGCCTATGTTTGCGTGGAGCGGTAACAAGGGCAGTGTGCTTGGCGATATCGGGTTCTATGGGAAGAGTGGAATTAATTTCTACACCCAAAACAAAGTAAGTCTAATCAAGCCTTCTGTGTTTGAACTTAGTTGTTGACTTCGTCGGTGCAGACCATAACGAGTCTCTGGCGCCAAGAGGATGCTATCGGCAACAAGGCGTCAGTAGATATGCCCACACACCACTGAGCGTGCGAGCCATGATCATAGCATGTGCTGTCCCTAAGAATGAAGACAAAGGAAAAGGATCACCAACTTGTCTGTTATGTACTCATTAAGCGATATTTCCATTATCAACCATTTGTATATCTCGTATCTTCGTGCATAGAATCAAATTGCTTTCTGTTCTACCCACCAGTTCACTTTATTTGATCCGAGTTCTCGAGCACAGAAAATATAAATATCTTCCAAGAACATTGAGCTTCACGAGGTCTCGTCCGATTAATCACTAGCACCCCCAGCTCAGCAGTGCTCTGCATCAGTCAGTGTCCTAACGACACTATGCACTTGTAGCAATCCACGTTGCACCCAGCGGAGCAAATTCTCCTCTAAGCTTTCAGTCTTCCGTATTGTCTACGTTCACGTGATACCTATCAACTTTTGAACCTGGACGGTCGTGAATTCATGAACACCTGAAGTTCCAAAGCACATATGCCCTCACCCCCGATCCAAGTCTTCCTCACGACGATCGCATCGCAGGTCGTCGTACGGAAGCGCCAAGGTTCGTGCATAGACGCTCAACGTGCAGCACGTTGATCTACTATCATATGAACCAGAATATATTCTTCGCATCCTCCAAACCAAGAAGATCCCATATACCTCGTATGATCTTGCCTCTGACGACGATGCCAAACGTTTGTGGAGGCGTAAGGCCCCGCCTGGTGCGTTTTGATCTCATCCTGTACTGATACTGCGCTCACAGTGCCTTTCGGACGATTCGGCAGATAAGCAACAGCTTCCAGGTATACTCGTAGGCGGCAGATTTATTGGGGTATGCCCTTATCCATGCCTTCCGAATACATACGTACAGTACTCATGGCAGCTGCGCCGAACAGGACTTTGATGCCTTGTAAGCCTTCTCTCCTACCCTGTTGTGTCTCAATCCTGTTTTACCCCATATAGCGAAGAAGCTGTCGAAACCGAAGGGCTGGCTGGCTTCTTGCGGCTAAATGAAAGCTGGGACATTGCCATCGACGAAGACCGTCCGGCGCCCGAGGTCAAACCCGTTGGTGTGCCCGGAGCCGTCCCCATCGCGCAAATGACGCCCGAACACCACAAGCCCCGATTCTTCCCCCGCGACCCAGATACCCCACTGAAGCCAGTGAACAAGCACGAGGGCTTTGATGTGAGCACGGAGCTGGAGGGGTATGGGTTGCAGGGCGTAAGGGTAACCGATGACGATTTGAGGTTGTTGGTTGAAGAGCTTGGGCTCGAGGGAGATGATGCAGAGGATATGGTGAAGAGCTTGGGTGGGAATGGGAAGGGTGCTCCCCAGAAGGGTGGTGAGGGTGACGAAAAGGCGAAGGCGAAGGAAGCAACGACAAGCAAAGACACTAAGAACGCGAGCGCGACAAAGGAAGACAACAAATGACCCTTAGGGACTGATGTATTATATCTGTTTGATCTATATACCAGCCATGGAACAATAGAACGAAAGTATTAGCGTCTGGAATTGGTCTGGAATGTGCAGAACTCTGCCAGCCGGGTGTGATTAGGTTACTTAGGCATGTTCTTCCTGGATGTGAAATGATAAGGCATCTAACGTTGAGCTCCTTACAGCTTGCTCATCGGCATGTTGACAAGAAAGCCACCATCGAGTGCAATGGTCGCGCCGTTCACGTACGCGCCAGCCCTGCTAGCCAAGAACAGCGTGGTCCCTGCGATGTCCTCAGGCGTGCCAAAGCGATTCGTCGGGACCTGGTTGATAATGATGTTCCCCGCAGCTTCAAAAAAATGGGCCGTCACTATAAGATTCAGGTCAATGAAAGGCCAAAAACAGAAATGAAACCGTGATGAACTTACTCTTGCTTTCGAACGCGCCTGGAACGTCAACCCGAGTTGGTTAATTCAGTTGGAAATGAATGAAAGAGCAGACTGACCACAGGCTATAGTATTGCTGACTATGCCTTCAGGCCCAAGACGGCCGGCGAGGTGGCGACTGAGATGATGGAGACCAGCTTTGGCAGCAGCATAGGCGTATGTGTCATGATCGGGCACACCGATGCCCTCGACCGAGCCAATCTGATAGGATCAAAAGAGAAGCCCATTAATAGAAATACTTCTCCGAAGATGCAAGGTGTACTCACATTGATGATACGCGTCGGATCATTATATACAGCCCCTGTCTTACCACCTTGAGCTGCGCCCGCGCGTAATAATGGCAGCAATTTTTGCATCAGAGTGAACACACGTTGCAAATTCAGAGTGAGGACCTTTGAAAAACCCTCGTCCTTTGTTGTATGATGTTCAGCGAGACAAAGCGAAGCCGACGGTAGTTAACGTACTGGGTATTCATCGATAGGTTCTGCCCATGTTGTCCCCGCATTATTGATGAGGACATTAAGAACGGTTTCTCGCGCGGAGAGTTCTTGCACAAACCGCTCGACCTCAGAAAATTTGGACATGTCGGCAGGGATCGCGGTGCATGAACCTGGACCACTGGCTCCGAGTTCTTCTGCGGTGGCTTGACATTCTTTTGCAGAACGGGCCGAGATATAGACCTATCTCAGCGCGGTTCAGAGGTCAGGTCCCCATCCATCTGCCAGGAAGTAACACACCTTAGCACCGTTCCTCACAAATGCGGAGGCAATCTACAAGAAGTAACTCAGTCTTTGCCACCATGCAAAATCAGACATTTGGCACACACCATTTTCCCAATCCCACGAGAACCTCCTGTCACGAGAACTACCTTCCCTACGACTGCGAAGAGATTTTCGACCTGCAATGCGCTCATTTTAGCGGCGCAGTTTGTGCTCAGAGTGTGTGTAGTAATAATGCAGTCCGTAAAATGAATCTGCTTTCATTCTTTGTTAGTCAGTACTAATAGCGACGAATTTCAGGGAAGAGGAAGAGGTGCCGAGACATGTGGAGCGTATGGTTTCGCGGACTTCAAATTGCTCTTGTCTACCGTAACTTTCAAGTTTTGCCGTATGAAGCCAACACAAAAAGAACTCATTAACCTGATACAGCGGTGTGAAACACTGGATTTACAGGCGATTACAAGAGGCGAGATTGTACCTACTACTACCACTGGGGACAGAACTATAAATACAATTGTCAGGTGTGGCAATGAAACACGTCCGTGGAGAAAAATTACACAGTAAAATTAGTTCAAGAGGAAACATCTAAGGTTCAGAATCGTAGAAAACATCTGAGGCTCTTGAGCGACGCCGCCGTAATGGCTGTTCAGAGAACGTAACCGCAGGAGGCATATCAATCGGGACATCCTCTGTTTTATATTCCTGTGATTCCGTTCAGTAAACGATTGTTAATTAATAAAACTTGACAATAGACGAACGCTTTGCGAAGCATTTTCATTTCTTGGGGATAGCTTTCTCCTTTGCCGCCTCTTGCGGTATATGCGCTCTTTGGCGATTTCTTCGGTCAGCTCACCAGATCCGTCAGCCTCACTTGGGAAGCGCCACTGAATTGCAGGAAGTATGCATGCCGCAAGCACAAGAAGAGATATCACGAGAAAAGTGGCAGATGATACAATGGCAAAAGTAATTGGGAAGCGTGTCACAAGCCCCCTATGTGGTAGCAGGCCATAAGGTTCGGACGAATGCAAACGGTGACAGATGTACTTACCGAATTCCGTGGCGCTTGACGGTCCCTCTCAGGGATGCAGAAAAAACGCTTAACTCTCGTCCTTCACCATTACCAAGGGCCCTCCATCCATCCCTGCGCCCCAATTCCACTCTGGCGATGACGCGAGACGCGCCGGGTGCGTGCGACTCAAGGAAGAGAATGTCAAGGTTGACTAACTTGGGCGACGACCATATTCGGCTTTTTGTAGGTGGCAGAACTATAGCCTGGGGTGTGTGAGCGTCTTCTCTGCGGACATACCGTTCAGTACCTACTGGTTTCCTAATGGATGTCAGAGTTCTATTAGAAGGCGTCGAGAGCGTCAAAGTAGTCATGAAGTTCCCTAGGGCAAAATTCGTCTCTGATGCTGGTATAACGAGGTGCATGGAGATATCATAGGGTTGACTAGGTGCCAGAGATGGCAACGATATCTCAGCATACGGAGAAGTACCATCGCTATAACGAAGCGAGTACCATGAGCGACAACCGGACGGCTGGAAGAGATCTTACCCATATTGCAGATACATAGGGGACTCCCACCCTACAGCAACATTCTTCCAAACGTACCAGCCCGAAAAAAGGGAGAAAAGTATGATAACTGGAATTAGAGCAAGACATACGAATAATGGAATCAGCTGAGGTGCTACTGGGCGAAAGATGTTCATGATGAACCGAATGGCACTAGATACAGCATTTGCGAGCCAAGAATACTCTTCATGCTCTTCATAGGAGAAGGGCTTGGAGTCCTCAGGCTCGACCTTGGCAGTTGGCGTCGATGAAGCCATGCTTCATGTTCAACTGAATTGCAGACCCGAATGGGGGATGTTACCACGTGACCACTCGCGTGCGTAAGTAGTCTCTTCATCTCAAGACTTACCCAGTAGCGAACTGTCAGGGACTCTCTCATTCTGCCATCGTACGCTCATGCCCGAGTATCGGATAAACCATACTGATTGATTCTTCTGCTCATTCAAACTAGATGATACCTGATATCCAGACCCTATTGGGCGCCAACCCATCCACTGATTCCATAACCGTGTTTCTGAAAGATCTGGTTCAACACTCTAACACGAGCTTGACAGCTCCCGAAGTGAAATCATACTCGGATGCAGTCTACTTCAACTACTATCCCCTAGGAATAAGCTTCCTCTATATCCCTCAGAAGGGGTACAAACCCACTGGGGGGCTAAAGCTCGAGGACCTTCAAGTTGATTCACTAGTACTTGACAGCATTAACATCTACAACGCCCCAAAGCCTAAGGCGACCCCCGCAAAAACAACTACATCCAGTCGAACAGCGGAGCTCGCATTTTCTACCTATCCCGTGTTAAAGTGGAAGCTATCGCTCTCACCTGAGGCCTCGGCGTCCAACGAGTCGATCGAGATTTCGCTCACAACAAATGGTAAAGATTTCGTCAGCTGCCTCGGAGAACCTGATCGGAAAGGCGGTGGTTCTGGGCCTTCATCTGGATCCATTGGCATTTGGTGTGAGTGGTCGAAGCACGGAATTATGGTTGAGTTTGGAGGGGATGAAGCCAGAGGACCACAAGCCTGGGAACGTGGCAAGGATGCCATATGGAGGGTTATCACGGTATTTCCCCCAAAGCAGGAATAGACTCGAAGGTAACAGCTTATGCTACTGAGAGTTCTGCTTTTCGCTGATCCGGAGGCAGCAGAAGGATAATTTTGAGTTTAGTCTCCCATAAGCAGACCATAGAAGCTGTGTCCCTTCTGCGTCACGATGTGCTCGTCAAAAGCAAGCTGCCGCTGACGCATGCAGATCTCTGATAGTGTGCCGCGTCCTTGCTCTCATGATGATAATCTTTTTCTCGAGCTCAGACAACACCAAGACCTGGTCCTGCGGGAAACTGTCATTGCATCCCCAGTTACTTGTTCCTTGGATCGACATTCAATCGTTATAAATAAGGCTATAGGTAGACACTGAATGCGACGGGCTACTGCCTAGACAAACGCGGCGACCAGAGCAAGTGAGAAGAAACAAAGAGCCATTTTCTGCTTGGAGGCATTACTATATGTAGAGGTCGGAAACTATGGAGACGCAAGGACTTAGTCTTGTGGGAAGGTTCTAAGAAACCTTAATTACTCATAACCCAGGTTAAAGGTAAAGCGTGGGGGTGGAATTTCAGTGCAACCATAAAAATATGAACTTTGTTGTTCATTAAGAATAGCACCCGTGAACCGACCAATGACATGTTATATGTGTGAAATTCTGGCTGAAATACTGTGAGATCGGTGAAATGTTGAGTGAGACCTCATAAAGAGTCGTAGAATTAACATTACTATCAGTCTCGTCAAATTTCCATCATGGCTGCGCCTCCCGAAGTGACCAATAAGAATCTTACTGGAAAATATACTATGGTTCGTCTGCTTAAGTTATGTACCTTCAAAGTGACGACTCTGATGATGTCCATGGGTGACAGAACAAGACATTGAGCGATGACAGCGACGACATCCTCAAGCTCCAGGGCGTATCTTGGTTCAAGCGGCGTGCCATCTCAATGTTTACATTGACACTTGGCGTCAAGCATTATACAGATGAGGCCGGCAATGAGCACATAGACGTCGAGCAGACTCTGTCTGGCGGTATTAAGGGCACGAATGAGGACCGCACCCTTGATTGGGAGGAACGTAGCGACATCGACGATGTTTTCGGTGCTGTGATCGGACAATCAAAGAAAGTCAAAGCTGAGGAGGTGGAGGATGAATTCTTGAAATCTGGCTGGACGGAAGAGGCAGTTGAAGACGGGTTGGTTCTCGCTGTAGACTGGAGCGATACTCCAAAAAGTGGCATGGATTGGAGGGCAGAAATGGTATGACTTTATCATTTTGTCTTACTTGCCGTCCCTCATATTTTTTAGACATGGGGGTTCGAAATATTGAATGGCGAAAGGAGACACGCAAGACATTTGAAATTCACATCATCAAATAAGAAAGATGGTCCCATCTTCAAACGCCTGTATTACGATTACAGTGAGTCACTTCTCGCAGTGATCTATACGCTTATGACAATTTTTCTCCTAGTCGGACCCAACTGAATACCACGGACCTTTATAGGAATGTACAATAAGAGCTGCTATGGCGAGCATTGTATCAACTTACATTCAATTAAAATCATTTGTCCAAGGCCGGGTCTTAGTGATTACCCCTCAGAACACAACGTTGCCAAAGAGATGTCAAATTTGGGGTAATCGGGCATGACCTGGTGTGACCGAGTTCATGACCGGTTACGCTGCCTGAGACAAGAATAATTGTCGTACCATCGTCTATAAGGCAATTTACGTGGATGGCTCTCTCGCGTGCTGAAGCCTCGGCGGCCAAGTCCAGCCAACTGCGCATCCCCGAAGTAAGTAACTTGAGTGTCTATCTTATATTAAGAACTCACGTTATTCTCGAAGCGCTATCACTCGGTCAAGGGCCGGTGCCCGGGAAGATCAATCTCCACGTGAAATCAAGGCTTTCTACTGGCAATATAAGAAGCCAAGGCATAATGTCCTTGCTACTTACTGTTCCACTCATTCACGACCTCTTATCACCATGGCTTGTCCTAAAACCATTACGACTAAAAATCTGTCAGGAAAACTCAGACTCGTGGGTCCCTACTTTGATGTACGGACTATAGCATAATGCTGATGATTCATGGCAGAATAAAACGCTGAGCGACGACATTGACGAGACCTTGAAACTTCAGGGCGTTGGCTACATAAAGCGTACCGCTATCGCCAACTTCACCCTTACACTGGAACCCACTCAATACACGGACGATGACGGCGTGGAGCACATTGATGTCAAACAGACACTGTCAGGAGGCTTCAAAGCTCCTGCAGATAGTCTACTTTTGAATGACACGGAGATTCCTAAGAACGATGACCTCTTCGGACATTTGATCGCCAAAAGTTGGCGAGCAAAGGTCGACGAGCTTGATATTGATTTCTTGAAGGAAGGTTGGTCAGATGATACTCTTGAGGATGGCCTCATCGCCGGTGTCGTGAAAAGTGACACCGCCAAGACCGGGAGGGACTGGGTCATAAACGTGGTACGTTTGCTGGTTCGGTCTAGCGGACATATGATCTTAATGATCTACATCAGGTTTGGGGTTTCGTCGTCGTCGAAGGTGTAAGGAGATTTGCCCGACGCTTCAGATTCACCGTGAAGGATAGGTCTGGACCTATCGACGTCAAATTGTACTACGACTATCGTGGGTACCTCCCGTCCTCTTACTTCCCAGTACTGACTGAGCTTCCCCTCAGTGGAATGAGCCTTTACGAGAACAAATCAAACTGTGCCTGTACAATGTGTATAATGAACATATGATTGAGCTGCATGCAATTGATTGGTGTATCCTTGCGCTGAGTCTGAGGAGACAAAAATTAGGACAAGCACATGTGTCTGAGTTCTCCGCGCTCTTGCGATGAGCAGTTGAAATAAGGTCGATGAAATTATGAACATATTAATCCAGCAGCTTAAGTGGGACAGGTCGTTTCTACTTTCTTTGATGTATTAGTACAAGCAACGTCAAGCATGAGCGATACGCGATAAAAGTCAAGTTGGGGTCACGTGGCAACTATAAGTAGTAGGCAACCGTAAGCATGGACCAGGTTGCAGCCCAATCAGCCAAGTTCAACCGTCAACCGTTTTCCATAGCGTCCTCCACTACCTATTGCTTGTAGTTCTAGTCCATTTAGACATTCAGTCCGCATAGCCGATCACGATGGATGAAGAATACGATGTAATTAATCGCCCCTGATTCCATCTCATTCATCTGTGCTGACATCTTATCATCACTGGCGTTTGCTGGTTGGTACGATCTAGGTCATTGTCCTTGGCACTGGCCTCACTGAATGTATCCTCTCGGGTTTGTTGTCCGTGGAGGGGAAGAAAGTCCTCCACATGGACAGAAACGATTATTATGGTGGAGAGTCGGCCAGTTTGAATCTGACACAGGTGGGTGCCTTTCTCGTAGCAGACTCAAGAACTCGACACTAACGAACACACACGATTTCAGTTCTTCCGTAAATTTCGCCCAAACCAATCTCCACCCACCGACCTGGGCCGTGACCGCGACTATGCAGTTGATCTTATCCCGAAGTTCATCATCGCCTCGGGTGAACTCGTAAAAATACTCGTTCACACTGATGTCTTGCGATACCTCGAGTTCAAGCAGATCGCGGGCTCATTTGTGTACAAGAATGGTAAGATCAGCAAGGTCCCGAGCACGGAAGTGGAGGCAGCGAGGAGCCCGTTGATGGGTTTGTTTGAGAAGTATAGAGCCAAGAAATTCTTTGAATTCCTGCAGGGGTGGAAGGAAGGAGATCCGGCAACTCATCAAGGTGAGAGCCTGTATAATCATGGGTTGAAGGCTCGTTCATTCTAATGTGGGAACCAGGATTGAATCTCGACAAGGATAGTATGAGGAAAGTATACCAACACTTCGGATTAGAACCCGGCACTCAAGACTTCATCGGACATGCTCTGGCACTCTATCTCGATGATGAGTGAGCGTGATCTCCCCACACTTCGCCAAGCCCACTAATTCTTCTCCACAGCTACATCAACAAACCTGCTCGTGAGACTTACGAGCGTATCGTCCTGTACACCACCTCTATGGCACGATGGGGTAAATCCCCTTACATCTACCCTCTCTATGGGCTTGGCGAGCTTCCCCAATCTTTCGCACGTTTGAGTGCAATCTATGGCGGGACCTACATGCTCGATAAGCCGATTGATGAGATTGTGCTCAACAAGGATGGATCATTTGCGGGTGTCCGCAGTGGAGCAGAGACCGTCCGTGCTAAGATGGTCATTGGTGACCCGAGCTATTTTGGCGCGGGAAAGGAGGCTGAGGGTGGCAAGCTGAGGGTGGTCGAAGATGGTAAGGTGGTGAGGGCGATCTGTATCTTGAAGCACCCGATTCCTGGTACGGATGAGAGCGATAGCGTGCAGATTATTATCCCGCAGAACCAGGTAAATAGGAGGAATGGTAAGCGCTTGTCTTGTGATGTTCTCGTATGAGTCATGCTCATGGTATGGCATAGATATCTACATCGCGATGGTGTCCTCGACACACAAGGTATGCGCGGATAACATCTATGTTGCAATTGTCAGCACCATCGTCGAGACTTCCGTTCCTGAGAATGAAATACAGCCTGGTCTCCATCTCCTGGGCAGCATCCACGACAAGTGCGCACACTCCTTCACCTTTATTTATTCTCATTCATTCCAACTAATCCAACAGATTTGTGACCGTTTCCCCCATATACACTCCCGTCGCCGACGGGAAGCAAGATCATATCTACATCACACGCTCATACGACGCAACGTCACACTTCGAAACTGTCGTTGAAGACGTGCAAGCCGTGTTCAAGCGTGTTATGGGCAAGGACCTCGAGCTCAAGAAACGTGAATCTGATGTCGAGCAATGAAGGCAATGAGATCTTAACTCCACGGCCACTCTCTGCCATAGTCATACCTTATACAGTGTACACCCGGATCAGGCAACAAAACCTTCCCTGCTAGTTTGTTTGTACTCTTTAGTCTTTCGCTCATCTACCCTCTCTACATTCGATCACAGGTCTTTTCACTGCATTTTTGCGAACAATTGAATCATGACTGCCTTGGATGGATGTATATTGTTACGCTTGATCTCGGACCTCAAGAGTAAGTATCGCCCAATGTTACAGCTAGCCACTCAGATTTAAGGTCTTAACACGCACTGGTTCTCATTTAAGATTCCAAAAGCTCATGAGGTGATAAAAATCTACTAGGATCAGGCAAATGAAAACGAATCCATACTGAACTCTGGCACTTGGATATCCTGCTTGGCAGATTTAAGTAGGCTACCGAGGCCTGCCTTGCGTGCTAAGAGGTCACTCTCCTCTTTTATGGTCTCCTGCATGGGTGCCTTGACAAGCGAACGGTCAGGAGAGACTCTGCGTGTTGAAGCCGGAGATGCAATGTCCATGTCAATCATAATCGACGAGCGTCTGCGTAGCCTGGGATCCAGCACGAAAGATCTCCGCAAAGTAGTATATGGAGTTGGTGGGGGTTCTGTCGGGGCAGTGACAGATGTCGATGGGCGTTCAAAGGACCACGAACGCACGAGATCCAGCGCTAGTGCATGACAGCCTGTAGAGAAGCTAGTCAGTCAAACTTCAACTCAACATATGATTGCACTCACCCATCCTGCAGAACACACGGGCAATCTGGAGCACAAAGTTGAATTCAGAGCGCCCTGATATCTCGCTTGTACCCTTGGCTGTTTGCAGCGTCTTGGAGCGCAGCTGGGAGAATAATAATGCAAGACTAGGATCATCGTAGTGGGGTTCACCGATTTCTGCCACTTGTATATCTAAAGCATCGGCAATATCTCGCAAGGGTGTCTAACCAAATGTGTGAACTCTCAAGGGTTACATGAAAGAGCGACTCTACTTACCACCAATATCCTGACAGCAAAGTCCCTTCGGTTGAGCATCCAAAAGGCCCAGCTCCCAAGCCATCGATTACCTTCACGAAAGGCGGTAGGGATCACAGTATTGTGTAGTATATCCCGCAGCACAGGACCATCCGAGCCTCCTTCCACTACGCGAGCGAGAGCGATCGCCAGCTGAAAATCCGACAGATGTCTGAGGCAAACATGAACGGCGTCTTTCAGACTCCCTCCCAAGAGGAAGAACGCAGCAGCGTACTCTAAAGCGATCATGTAATGGCAAAATCCACAAGAGGGTATGGAAACCTACCAAATCTCTGCTTACCTAGCAGAGCATACGCATTCTTGAGTGCTGCAGTCTTCCGTTTCGGCTCGTTGAAGTCGTTCGCGAGGAACCTGAGCATAATGGCTTGTTCTCTGTGCCATGCAGCTTGCTTCCACAGGCCATGCACCAGCTTCACCTTGCCCAGTGCGAAATAGAAGAGTGAGCATGCTGTAGGGTCACGATTATCGCCAGCCATGTATTCATTCCGTGCGATGACTTCCATGTGAGCCCTCTACATACCCCCGAAACTCAGCATGGCTCAACACACAGTGCGAAAGTGAACATACCAAGGATTCATCCGAATTCAGCCATATGAAGACCCCGAGGGCTCGGGCATCAGGCCAGAGCATCCTTCCATTGCACGATGCCGTAGATGTGCTTAACAAAAGCCCTTGGCTCTCACTGTGGAAGGCCCAGACCATATCACGATATCGCAGGCGTTCCCTCCAACCGGTTGATCGTGGTATTGCGCCGTTTGAGCGTGGACTGCTGGGATCAGATGTGACTCGACGGTTGAGGATATAAAACGACCGCATAGAGATCACATAGCGAAGGCCGTTAGCGTCCAGTGCTCGTCTCTGTTCTTCGATCTACACACAAGGTAAGTTGGTGATGGTTAACCATACATTCGTACACTGACCTCGAGGGTTGTCTGAATAAGAACCAGAAGATGTGCATGCTCATTAGGAGTCAAATGAGGAAGAGGTCGCGTTTCAAGTTGCTCTATGAGCGTCTCTACCGCATGGCGGGAAAAGACGGTTTCATCCGGTCTTTAAAATGTGAGCAGTTTCCATAGTGTTATAGGACAACACACTCACAACGAGTTCTCCTGCGGTGTGCTGAACAGGAAATTATACCGTTTTGAAGGTTTGATGTTCTGTGAGAAAATTACCACGAGTGACGACAGAGTCTTGAAACAACTTACAGATATCACATGCTGACCTCGCAGGTACTGTTCCACCGGAAAGGCATTCCAGTGAAAATCCTGCGTAGGATCTTCGTATATAGCCTTCACGACCAGAGATAGAGCAACGATGATTTGCTTCACCAGCTCCACCTTACCTACAAAAAAATTAGATCAATTTCCTATTCCATCCACAATACTTACCCCAAAGCAAGCACTGCAGAAGCATTTGCGGATGGTAATCCTCCAGGGGTCCATTATGTCGAGCAATATACTGAAACAGGGGTTCTTGATCCTTTTGAAGTGCTGTTTGACCAAAGAGAAACAACTGGTGACTCGCTGCGATCAAGAAGGACCCATTTGCGAGCCATATTGAATCGCAGATCGGATATGAGATGTAGCTTGCGAGTATTCAGTCGACTCTCAACGCTCGTTGAAACACCAAACGTACTTTCTGATATCCACTTTCCAACAAATAGCCCATGCAGGGTCATCATTAAAGTAAGTTTTCCTTTGCTGGCACAACAGCTCAACATGATGTGTGAAACCGACAGCCAGAATTGACTGATTATCGGGAGTTGATGTCCAGTCCAAGTCACCGATATGTTCAGAAGTACTATCAAAAGGATGGATGAGGTAGTGCTGAAAACAGACTGTCTCGCCCACCTGAATATTCTGCGGTGCTCGAGACCTGAGGCGAATTCAGATTCTTTTGAGTCCCAGATCGTAAGCTCTTCGCCATCTGGTAGTCGTACAACTGATATCAAAATAGCATATGTCAGTTATCACAGCTCTGCATAATGAAGAAAAAGTTGTTCACCTAGTACAGACTTTTTCGCAGAACTGCAACTCGCCAGGGAAAAATTCTTCCTTCCTGTTTTGACCTTGCCTGTGCATCTCCACCCAGAGGATGTTCCTTCCTCTGCTATCCAGAACGAAAGCTCGCCATCGTCAGAGATACTGAGTAGTGTGTCATGTTCCTCCAAAGAGCTATCCCTACTCCATGACATTGGATCGACGGGGATGATTAGCTTGGGCTGCTGGGCCAGTGGTAAATTATTCTGGGAATGCAGACGTAGGGTTGGATTAGGGTTGTTGTCAATATATATGTATACGATGGAACTGTCTGAGGTTAGGCCAACAATACATTCATGCGCTGTCTTCGAGGGTGCCGAAAATAAGTCGGTGATAGAAGGGACTGTAAGCGCTGAAATGGGCTCCGAATGTAGAGTCAAGACCGAGGTTTCGGACGAGTACGTCGCTAGTAGCTTACCTGCACCACAAATCAGGCTACATGATGTGCAAAACGAGATCATCTTACCGCCATCCATAACCACGACCTGGTCCGCATTAGACCATCGTCTTCCTCGGGCAAGCTGAGACCCCCCTTCAATGACCCGCCAAACTTCCCCTCCATCAGCGCGCACGACTGCAACGCCTCTTCCGGCAGGCGTCCTAACCAGTCTTCGTATCTTGCTCTCCTCACGGGGTAACCTATCAAGTCCTTTGGCATTAAGGTGCAGTCCTGCGGACTGACCATCGAAGAAGGCTAAGGGTGACACCTCGAATGTAGCCAGGGGAGTAGATGTTACCATGGTTAAACTGGTAGCATCAGGATGTGGGAAAAGGTACAGATGAGAAGGAAGTTGAGAGAGAACATTCAAACTCGTATGTGAAAGGGCAAATTGACGTATGAGCGTCGGAGGTCTCCGGTCAATGTTCTGCGACCCGTTTGAATTTACGCCAAACGAATAGATATGCCTAGCACCTACCGCGACGGCACTGACAAGCATAGAGCCATCCCCAAGAGCGCGAACAAAGAGATCCCAACCTTCTTCATCAATTTCTCGCAACCTCTTGACCTGAGGACTTGCGTCTTCGGTAGCTGACGCTAGGACGGCTTTGATCGTCCGACGGACGACTTCTTTATCCAACCACACGACCGTAGACTTCCTGGGATGTGATCCAAGTTTTGCTGCAATGAGGAAGGGAAGCGAAGAGAAGAGGTCAAGGGACGCATGTAATTGCAAACGATGCGGTGCGTCAATCACAGGGAGGAATATCCGCAGCGTGGAATCAGATGTGATGGTGTAGAGTCCGGGATCATCACTGCACCCAATGTGTAAGCCTCGTGTCAAAAGTAGTGTTTGAAATGCTCGACCTTCGTGATGCCTGAGAAAACCTCCACATCAGGTCCGTAACGGGCCTGGGGTGAGGAATGGCTTGCACCAGGCGGCCAGAAGTAGTTGAATATAATCTAACCAAATCATCATGCTATAAATCATAATTTAGTAGGTACTAGTGGCGGGGCGCGAGGTCCCGTACGTGAGATGTAGTGGCAATAAATGCAAGCGTCGGAGCAAATTTCACGAGAGACGGAGTTGCCACCCTGACGAGCGAGGTGAAATTGCTAATGAGGCGAAGGAACATGCACCGCTGTACCTTGCTTCCCACTTCTTTGACCATGTGAGAAGGTCATTTTCCAATATCAACGTGTAGACGGATAGGCCGTTCTGACTGCCAACTGAGAGAAGCCCTGAAAGGAAATCAACGATTGATGCGTAAAGGTACACAATACTGGTACCAGATCTGCAGTCCAAAGTTGTGACGGGGTCACTGTCTTGAAGGGAAATGGAAGAGTGAATTCTCCAGGTATTGTTACCTGACAATGACCATGCGGCGATGTGCATGTCCATGGAAGCAACTATCTACTTCGAGTATGTGACAGGATTAGGAGGGGGAGTAAAGGAGGAGATGCACGTACTACTTTCATGGCGGAGTCGACCGCCACGCAAGATATAGTTTGATTGAGGTGCTGGGTGCCAGGATAGATTTCCCCGAAGGTGAGCACGCGGACGAGGTTAAGAGTACTGGCATCCAAAATTACTACGGTGTCTGCAGAGGGGTACAGCTAGTTGAAGAGGATCTTAATCAGTATGAAATTGGGCAAATGAAGTGCGCACTATGAGGGTGACATGAGGTAGAACCAGCTGGTGAAGTGCACCAACTGGACAACCAGTGAATGTTTTCAAAAGATCTAACATCTGTGCAGTGAATGTGAGTTCAGATTCTTTAATTCACGCGGTCCATGCCAGGACGCAGAGAGTAGGCTGCCTGACGGTGTAAGCTTTACTGCCGCAAGGTGAAGGAGGGCAGGCTTGTTAAATATGGTTCTGGAAAAGCGCCTATGACTGTTTCTGGCGAGATCAGTCATCAGCCCCCTTCGTCACAATTAGCGGCAGACTGCGCCCAGCTGTGCGCGGCTTTGCCACTCCTTAACGTTCCCTCTCGTCAGCCTCCCAGTGCTAGCTAACTCATACCAGAATGCGCCTCTGGGGCTGCATACCACTCACTCTCCTGGCTCTGGTAGCTCTTTCTTCAACTACCCAAGTTGCATGGGATTCAGACGCAACCATTCAGTCTAATGGCACATTGGTTGACATTCTCAATAATGATGAGGACTACTCGTCACTCCTATCTCTCCTGCAGAAAGCTAAACTTATACCAACGTTGAACAAGTTGAATGGAAGCACCCTTTTCGCACCAACTAACGACGCAATTAAACGTCACGATCTTTGGAGGTCAGCCCTCGAGTATCCTACCTTGCTCAAAGACAATGTGCAAGAGGAGCTACGTCAGCAACTGTTCTACCACCTCCTTAATTACTCCGTAACTGAAGACCCAAAGGATTCGACTACACTGCAAGTTCATGAAACACTCCACTTCCCCAAACTCGCCCTGCATCCTCCGACTAACAGTCCTCCCCCATGGATCCCGATACCCGAGAGCAGTCTAGGCAACCAATCTCAGAAGTTACGTCTCACTTCACGAGATGGCGTAGCCTGGGTCGGTGTCGACGCTTTTGGCAAAGGGGGTATTGAAGTAAAGAAACAGAAGGTGGAGGCAGCAAATGGTGTTGTGTACGGGATTGCTCACGTCCTTGAGGTTCCACTCGACCTCGGTCAGTTTCTTATAACCCATATCACAACGCTGTCTCACCCATACACCCAGGTCGCGTCCTGTCTCATGAACCGTCGTTGTCATATATCCAGAAGGTCCTCACACCTAGCATGCTCAATGTCATCAACTCTACCTCTGAGCTTACGTTGTTCATCCCCGTCGATTCTGCATGGGAAGCACTCGATTCAATTGAGCGGTTGTACCTCGAAAGCCAATTTGCTGCGGATGATCTCCTGCGCATACTCAACATGCATGCTGTTGTCGAGAAGAGTGTCAGATGGTCGGATACTTTCGACTCAACCACCACCTGTAAGCAGCTCTGCGTATACGTAATTGTTGCGTTGACATTGGGAGTGCAGTGACTACTGAATATGGATCTAAGTTGGAAGTCGTCATCTCCGAAGGAAAGACTACAGTATCAGGCGCTACCCTTTCACAGCCCGATCTCTATGCGAGTAATGGAGTCTTACACCTCGTTTCCTCTCTACTGGTTCCACCAGGAGCCCTTCAGCTAACTCCTGAAAAATACCTTCTTACATTTAACTGCACTTCATTTATCTCTCTCATACACTCAGTCAATCTTACCCACCTCATCAATGATACCGAGACTCAATACACCATCCTAGCACCGAAGGACGATGTTTTATCCATTTTCGAGAATGACGGCTTACCCAAACAGGGGAGCGATGAGTTGAAGAGGATGTTGCAGTACCACTTTCTCCCTGGGAAATGGACGCCCGAGAAGTTGGTGGATGGCATGCTACTAGAAAGTGTACTTCAGGAGCCAGGACTTGATGGCGGGAGACAAGTCATGCACGTAGAGGTCAATGACGATGAGGAGCAGGATGTTCCATCCAGACATATCAAGTTTGGCGGAGCTGGCATTACTGGAGAGCACAGTGAGTGATTTTCAGACGACGCAGCTCGCGCTAAATCTCAACCAGTTGTTATCAACAATGCTGTTGTCTACTTTATCTCGTCACCTCTGGAACCACCTGTGGACCCGCTTCAAACAGCTCTACCCTCTCTTGAGTTGTCTTCGTTCCTTGCCGCAGTCTTCTCCACGTCCATTGCGGATGGCATTAAGAAGACGCCCCGTGCAACGTTCTTCATGCCTCACAATGCTGCTTTCAAGCGGCTCGGTAAGCTGGTCAGCGACCATCTGCTAGCTGCTTCATCCAAGACGGACTTGGAGAACGTCATAATGCACCATATCATAGACGGTGTTGAATACTCCCAGAGCCTCGTTAATGGCTCTCTGCGCACTTTCGCCACCCTTGAAGGATCTGATTTACAACTGGAGCGCCTACCAAATTTATCCGTTATCGTTAGCCCTAGCGGTGGCTGGGCTGGCATGAAGAGCGCGTTATATCCGACAAACATGCTCACCGAAACTGGCGTGATACACGAGTTGTCGGATCTTATGATCCCGCGATCTGTGGAGTTAAATGTAGGAAAGCTTATGAAAGCGGCCAAGGCCACCACTATGATCAACATGGTCACGAAAGCTGGATTTGACTGGATCCTGAATGGAAGTGCTCCTCCTGAGGGTTCAAAATGGGCAGACCAGGGTTTAGGTGGGGCGAGTTGGACCCTGCTTTGTCCAACGGATGATGCGTTCAAGAAATACAACCTTACGCAGCTTCTCGAGAATATCGACATTCTTCGCGCGCTCGTCAGCCAACACCTCATTCGCACTCCATCTACAGGAGAATCTGGTTCATTCAACGTCTTCGACGCCATGAATGACAACCGCCCCCTTCCGCTGGAAGATTTGGGCGAATATCCCACTCTCCTCTCGCCTTCTTCTGCGTATGGTGATATTGTCTTCCGCGCGTTGGACGACAAGGTGTCCCATTACATGGTCGGGATCAAGAACGCAAGGGGGACAGACAAGCAAGCTGACTGGGCGCGCGTCCTAACGTGGGGTCGCACAACGACGGGCGGAGGTACGGGCGGCGTTATCACCATCGACCGCATGCTCGCCCCGTATCATCCGCCATGGTGGATCGAATATTTCGCGCCGTCCTTCGTGGGAGCGCTTGGCGTTGGGTTGATAGGCTTGTTCTTCTATGGTGTCCGGGTAGTCTGGAAAAGGGATGTGACGGAAGCCACATATGAGCCGGTTGGTGGGTTTGGACAGGACGATAGTACTTGACGAATCATTACAGATACTTGACGACTAATTTGAAGACTCTATGTGACATTACTTATGCTACAATTTTCTAAAAGTGCAACTCGAAACAAGCCAGCTTGCATAATCCAGGATGTGGGTTTCTCTGTCATCATACTTGCGGGGTAAGGTGGATGGTGGAAGCAGGTGAAAGTTTGATCATTGATGGAGGAGTTTGATCGGAGAACCGGCTGCAAATCATGTGGCAAGCTAATCCGACGCGTGAATATCATATGAAAGTGCATCCGAAGGGCTCTCGTTTCCTTGTCGGAGTACCGCAGTGTATTCTCTACCTACCATTCTCTTTTTCTTTTCTCATACTCGTACAAAGACTTCGCACCGCCCACCATGGTCAGAACCATCTTTCAATTGGTCCACAGCACGCTTACACAATTTCTTAGAGCAGCGAAGCACCAGCAGCCGAGGAGGCCAAGAACTCGGCAATTGACAACGTAAAATCGTTCATTGCAGGAGGTTTTGGAGGAGTTTCTGCTGTCCTTGTGGGTGAGAAGGCTTGACTTGAGCATTCTGACCTACATTGATCCGTTTTTAGGGCATCCTTTTGACCTGACCAAGACGCGGTTACAGACCGCGGCTCCTGGCGCATATACCGGTGCAATTGATGTTGTCAGGAAAACGTTAGCTCGAGATGGTGCTACTGGGTGAGTAGCTGCGTCTATGCTCAAGGCTACTCTCAATCGTCAATCAATAGCTTGTACCGTGGAATGGTACCTCCACTCCTGGGAGTCACTCCAATCTTTGCAGTGTCATTTTGGGTAAGTGAACAGCGACTATATCTAAATTACTTGTCTTTGCTGAGACTGCTACTTTCAGGCGTACGATGCCTCCAAGAATTTGATACTCGCACTCACACCCAAGCGTACATCCGAAAAACTTTCCACAGCAGAACTTGCCGCTGCCGGTTTCATGTCTGCGGTACCAACGACACTGATTACTGCACCTGTTGAGCGAGCGAAGGTTCTGCTGCAGGTGCAAGGTCAGGGAGGTTCAGGACCCCAATACAAAGGTGTCTTCGATGTCATGAAGCACCTTTACAGAGAAGGTGGTGTACGGAGTATCTTCCGAGGCACTGGTGCAACTATCGCTCGTGACGGACCAGGCAGTGCGGTGTAAGTTTACATCTGACGTTCGAGAACACTGAACTGAACTGACGTCCTTCAGTTACTTTGCGGCGTATGAAGTTACCAAGAAGGCCCTGATGCCGGCTGGGTCGTCAGCAGGAGATCTCAACCTAGGCGCCATCATGTTCGCAGGCGGAACTGCAGGTGTCGCAATGTGGTCAATAGCTATACCCCCAGATGTAACGCCTCAGGGACTGTAACCTCTCTAACATTGTATTCACGTTGCTTCAACAGGTTTTAAAATCCCGCATACAATCTGCACCTTCTGGCACATATTCTGGACTTTTCGATTGCTTTAGAAAGACCGTAGCGCGTGATGGGATTACTGCATTATGGAAAGGTCTTGGTCCAGCGATGGCCAGAGTACGTCGTTTCCATGATTGTGCCAAACATTGCTTACTATGTTATTACTGTAGGCTTTCCCAGCTAATGCTGCCACATTCGTACGTTTTGTTCCTCAATCTGACTTTGTTACTGTGCTCTAATCAGTATTGGTTATGGCAGCTTGGTGTCGAAGCCTCGCGGAAGTTAATGGATGGATTCTTTTGAATGGTTCACGATTTTATGGAACATATATGACAAATGGAATTCATCACTGGGTTGAAGTTGTGCCACAAGAAAGTTCAATTTGTCACGCACATGAGCAATCACGTCTTTGCAAGTACAGCCGCTGTGACACTTTCATCCACTCTCTTCATATCCCCCAACCCCTGGCATTGTCGCGAAGCTACACGGTAGGCTCCCGACCAGATATGTACACTACGACTCCACTTGACGCGGTGACCGGACTGGTCACGAGTCTAGACGCACAGGGCATGAATATCGATCTTCCATAAGTGTCCCTTTACAGTCATCTCATCTATTCTCATCTACGACAAGTTGCTCACTCCGCCATGACGTTGAACATTGTCATGAAATTCATTGCCAGCAGACTCCGGCAGATCGTTGTGCACTGCATGAATGTTACAAGACAACAATAGCACCCGTGAATTCCAACCATGGGAATCAGAGCTCAGGACTACTGTGAGATTGCCGATATATTGGGATCTCATAAAGCACTGTAGAATCGCCCCGGTCTCATCACACTTACTTCTGCCCACAATGGCTGCACCTCCCGAAGTAACGACCAAGAATCTCACAGGAAAATATATTATGGTTCGTGTGGCCAGGTTATGTGCGCTGCAAGGACAATTCTGATGATATTCCCGCTCACTGGTGACAGAACAAGACATTGAGTGATGATAGCGATGATATCCTCAAGCTCCAGGGCGTATCTTGGTTCAAGCGGCGTGCCATCTCAATGTTTACGTTGACGCTTAACGTCAAACATTATACAGATGAGGCCGGCACTGAGCACATAGACATCGAGCAGACTCTATCCGGCGGTATGTCGGGCAACAAGGAGGACCGCACTCTTGATTGGGAGGAACATAACCAATACAACGATGTTTTTGGTGCTCTGATAGGACAATCAAAGAGAGTCAAGGTTGAGGAAGTAGATGATGAATTCTTAAAGACTGGCTGGACGGAAGACGCAGTTGAAGATGGGTTGATCCTTGCTGTAGCCTGGAGCGATACTCCAAAAAGTGGTATGGAGTGGAAGGCAGAACTGGTACGATTTATTATTTTGTCTTACTCGTCCCTCATATGTATTCTTCAGACATGGGGGTTTGAAGAATTAAATGGCGAGAGGAGATACGCTAGACATGTGAAGTTCACATCATCGGATAAGACGGATGGTCCGATCTTTAAACACCTGTATTACGATTACGGCGAGTCACTTCTTGCAGTGATCTATATTATATGCTCATGATCCATCTTTCTCCTAGCTGGACCCAGCTGAATACCACGTACGGACCTTGAATAATGTACTACGGCGAGCGAGAAACAATCTGCTACGAAGACGTTTGCCTTTGTCAATTGCAAAGGTTCAAACTTTGGTCTTTGTAATTGCTACTCACTGATAACTTACACTTGCACTATGTATATCCAATGTACACACTCCTCCATCTCGGACAACCCAGAATCGATCGATTTAACTAGAACCATTTTGCAAGTAGGCCGAAATATAGCTGAGCTCGAACAAAGCAGTTTTTGTTGAAATCAGACGGATTGGGAACAATGAGTGGTGCAGAAAGTGTTCAAGTTGGAAGCGAAGCGACTAATTAGCGCTCGGCGACCATGTCAGCAAGTACTCAGGAACCTGTCTCGGCTATAGGTCATTAATATGAACCAACAGTTATGAGCTTTAGTTATGGCCGACTCCAAGAAAAAATACAAGTCGTCCAGTCAACCACGAGCTGTATCTGCTTCCGAGTATGTCTAACCTGTTCTGTAATCATTCGATCTAATCACTACTCAGAATTGCTCGTAATTTGGGCAATTTTGAGACATGGTCATCACATCAATGTTGTGAACAAGTTTCTCTCTCTGACCTCCCCTCCGAATTTCAAGAGGATGTGGACAATCTCTTTGGTACCACAAAGCGAATTCCTCGCTCCTGGTTAGACAGGGTGAGCAGCTCGTGTTTCAAGTCTCTTCATGATGTTCATATGCAACTCGTGCAGTCTTTTGACTGTAGCCCAGGTTTTGCCAAGTTTATAGCAGATGCTTCACAAACGGCACCAGAACTCTTCTCCGCTGACCACTGTGCAAGCAGCGAACTATTTGAAGACGTATGTGTCGTTTTCAGTGCATGGAAGCGTTTGGCAAAAATGAGGAGCTCCAAAGAGAAATGGTCTGAGGCGGACTTCGTGGCCAACGTGTGAGGTATTGGTTGAAACATTGAAATACAAGGTTCTGATATATTACAGGTACAACGTATTCCGAACTTCTGCAATTAGGGAAAGTACCTTCCGGTGTGTCCTATCTCTTCTGCGTGGTTGGGCGACTTACGAACGACAACAGGGTGCAATGCGCAATTTCGCTCCCGCAACCGCAAGACACATTTCAAAACGCCCTCGATGTGCCTCGCGTATTGAATACGAAGACCGTCATCCCTGACTGCGCAATCTTCATTCCCGCTTCACGGACTCGACCATTGTCGCATTCTGCCAAGTCACCATATAAACTCCTGAAGAACCACCCTGCTGTAGTTAAAGCTGGGAATGCGGCCAAGAGATCTTCTTTCAGGTACCAGAGCACCCCGTGCGCTCAACTTCCCGATATGCCTGGCTTTGAGTTTGCAAGCAGCTTTTGGGAGGATAAGAAGCCTGTGCATACTCTTCTTGATGATGCGTATCGCCAGAACCGCATGTCAACAACTGCTGCTGTTCGGCATTTACACTCCCTTGGTATCCATGCTCCTGTCACGGGGCTTATTTGGGCAGATGGAGTTGTCCGTGCGCATGTTGATTGGTGTGAAGAATTAGAGGGAAAGACAGTATGTCGATTGTTATTCTGGACTGGATTATCTTATGAAGTTATAACGTTGCAGGTCGTGATGTCTGCTCCGTATTGTGGTCCCCAAGATCGATCATCAAACGACGTGTTCCACGAGTGGAAACTTGATCGTCCAAGCGACATTCTGCAGGTTTACTTCCTTGTTCGGAACATTGACGAGTGGACCACAGGCAAATTCTCAGAATATATTGTCCGGGGTGTCAATCAAATGGTGAACAAGCTGTCCTCCAGCGAAAGGACATATAAACCCTGGAAATGGGTCGGGGACCTGGCACCTCCATTAAAGACCAACGCGCTGAAAGAGAATCACAACATTTCTGTTACCACAGTTGTGACTTCGGATGCGTCTCCCTCTCCACCTAAGCCCAAGAGCAGGCGACGGAGACGCAGGTCCAGTAATTGATCCCCTCGGACTGTCAGACGATAATTTGCTTGTACTACATTGAGTGTTGTAATTCAAAACCTACGTGCTATACCATGAAGTACATACAGATCTCAACTTCTATTTCCACACAGATGGGATTTTGGTGATAACATCTGTCCACTGTGACAAGCGATTCTCCTCCCATTCTTCTATGTAAGAAAGGCCAGCGTTAGCACGGCGTCCCTCCTCCACTTTCAGACGTTTCTCAGCATCACACCAGAAGAAGACCCACGAGCCCATCCGCATGTGGCCAGAGCTACGCTCGAAGTACCACTTATTAATAGGATTGTTATCACGACTCCGCCAAACAAGGTCTCGGCCTTCACCCTTGCCCTCCTTGCCCCCGTTTGGGTTAATGGAGAACGGGTGGCCCAAACCATAAGATTCGTCATGGAGGGCGACCCACAGGAAGTCAACGGTGCCATCACCCTGGTGACTGGGCAATACAGCAAATTTATCGAGATATGAGATGGGTTCAGAGGAATCGGGCGAGGGCTCGTTGGTGACGATGGCAGCGCCGACATAATCTCCTGCGATCACGACAAAGTCAAGGGTTTGTTCTAGACGCTTGTAGAAAGCGTCAGCATCGATGGTGCGCTTGAAAGAGGTCTCCAAGAGATAGTTCATCTTTGCTTTGTCAACATCTGCAAGGCTGCGGATGACTTGTATTGGGAGACCGCGACGCAGAAGAGTGGGCGTGTCCCGCGTGAGCTTTCGGTTACCTTGGAGAAGTGCGTGAGGCAGGCTCGAGCTAACGGCGGGCTTGTTCGTGATGAGGTTGGCGATGAGGGAACTGGGTGAACGGTGAGATACCATGATGGCAGATGATGTAGGCGGCATGTACGCTAAGCATGTACGCGCGAGGGACAAATTTGAAAGCGAAGAGTGCTTTCCCTTGGACCATAATGGGTCGTAGGTATCGCGGATATAGTCATACTCGGAGGTGAGGTTGATGAGGAGATGAGGGAAACCTGTCCTGGCATAGGAAGGGACGCCTCCTTCCCGACTGATAACCATCAGTCGTAGAGGAACAAGGTTGATGTCTTGAGAGTAGTCTGCATGAGGATCACAAGATCTTGAGTTCATGTCTTTGTCATCAAGTGCAGCAGCTTCGACCATGCCACGAGCAAGGGCCCCGAGAACGTCATTAGCATCTATCCGTACTGATCTGCAGAAGGAGTCCAGGGCGAAAGGAGGAAGAACGGGGATCTCCCCGGCGCGAAGAGCAGAACGGATAGCGACAAGGTCCGATGGAAAGACATGTGCTTCAGGGGGAATAAAATCACGAGGCTCGGGAAGCTGGTTATCATCTGGTTTAGGACCTAGTCGGACAACGGTACCGAGGACGGGGCGCGCCTCGGCACCTTGTGCTTCTAATGCGGAGACAACCCGCATAACTTCTTCGATGACAGCGGAGCGCTCGCCATCATCGCCTCTGACCTGATCATTTTCGACGACGATGACGCTGACAAGTCCGAGTGTCTCGAGGTAGACCATGCCCCTGGCGATGCTATCGAGCTGCTTATTTGTGAACGGACCCTGGAGTTTTACGAGAGCAGTGCGACGGTAGACAGGATTCAAGATAGAAGACAAGATGGGGCTCGGGCTAGGCTTAACCTGTTCAGGTTGTTTATTGACAGATATATCTGGGGCTTCTTTTGGAAATAATGGCATCGAACCATTGAGACCAGTGGGTGGGAAAATAGAGCCGGCATGTTCCGGGACTGGTGGACGAACGCCAAAATTCGCGAGGTAAGATTTAGTATCCCGCAGGGATGGATTGGCCCTCAGGAGGGAGAGAATAAAGTCCTGCTGGAAGGTTAGCTCGTCGTCGAAAAATCAATTAAGACATACACATACATTATCTGGAGGGTCTAGATCATCGACCTCGACAGTGGGCGGAGGCTGACGAAGACTTCGAATGGTCTGCGGCAAATCGGGAGTCAATACATCCGCTCTGTGGGATTAAGCTATACGTACAGCGTAAAAAGCCCTGAAGGTCTGAGTTCGACGTGCTTTCAAGGCTGAAGCTGCAACAGGGGACAAGATACGAGGTCCATGGAGGATAGTATGTGAGAGCATCATGATGATGATTCAACTGGGGATGTGCGATTTTAAGTGGCAGGTAAAATGACATTTAGGAAATCCTGTACATAAGAAAGAAAGATCAGTGGAAATCTATGAAAGGAACGCGCTGACAAGCAGCCATGGTCAAACAAAGCGTCAATGGCTGGCCAAGTCCACGCAGTCATAGGACAACGTCTGGCAAAACTTTCTCGGTCCTATCCAGATCCTTCTAAATTAGGAAAATCTGAATCATCCATTCGGTCGGTCGGAGGTTGCTCGAACGTTGCATAGCAGTGACTCAAGCTGTAACTTGCCACTTCATTTCTTGATTAGAGTCCATCTCTGCCACCCAATCGGCGTATATTCATGAGCAAAACAAACGCATCATGAGACTGAGGCTAAGCCCATCAAGTCGCTTTCATAATACTAATACTGAGGTAACTGAGCTGGGCTGCAAAAATCGCGCCAATCGATGTCAGCGCCTCAGGAACGTTCTGTCCTAACGAAAGTGATAACGGATCTACTCAGCATCTAGCATACCGTGCGTTCTATTCCAAAATATTTATAAAATCCTTTGTTCACGTAGCGCCACAGTGTCACGTATACAGGACTGGCAGGATAGGGAACATGCATCCAATCATGATAACCCAATTAGCAACAGTGTATGGCCATGATAGCGCCCTTGCCAGGCCATGGACGACTTCCAGTGCACATTTCGCTCATAATCATGAATGAATTCTGCAGGCAGATTCATTATTGACGATGAGTAACTAGGCAATATTTCCTGCGACACGAGACGTAATATCAACTTGAATGACTCGGACGTGTTATTTCCACTAGGACGGATCTCATCTTATCATACGGCCATCTCAGGGCTTCTTACACAAGTGGTCCGCAAGCGTAAAGGCACCGACGTAGAAGAATACTCGTTGTTGGTGCCACTAACATGGGTTATTACAAGAGGTACTAACCGGTAATTTGCTGTGATTTTCCTTGTTATGCTAACATTTATTTCTGTTTCAAGACACATCCTGTAGAATATGAAACCTCATTCCGGCATTAATGTGCCACTGCTGGACGCTAGAAGAATCTGTACTTGGTGCTGCCGAGGACTATGGCTTTTGGGAGACAATTACTGTTTGATATGTTTATGATTTGTGTTGACCTACAGGCCTAGTGGGACAGTCACAATATGTGGATGTTGCTTCAATCGGTGGTCCTGGAAGAAGCAGGTATGACGAAAAAGCGTTGCAAGTACGGAAATTAATCTCCACCGCAGTACCACTATTGATGAGCCATTTTCCCGAAAACATGATTCCGATTTTCATAAACGACACCGCTTCGAATACGAAATTTCAGAAAGGCGGAACAGCTGCCCATTTGCGAGGGCACTGCAAGCCTCAAGGCGCCTACGAACATGCTGACTAAGCCACGCAAACCGTGCCCAACAACCCTGCCCATCTGCTCGCTTGGGGTTGGTTGCCCAACTTGATCGCTACGTAGGCTCCTAGCTGCAGGAAGCTTTGCAGATCAAATGCGGCGCTCCGTGCCATACACTAATTTTTTTTTCTATATTATCACTGGTTGCGCCAACGGACCGAGTTCCTCGACTGTCCAGTTCCCTGACTCGTTTTGGCTTATATCACTTGAATATATAGTATTTGTAGTTGGCTGGCTGCTGCGCAATTGGAAATGTAGGGTCCAGGTAGTGTCGACGGGTAGCCTTTTTAAGTGTTTTTTGAAAATCGCAATGGCCTCTTCAGATCTGGAGATCTGCACTGCTCAAAAAGTGAGAATGCGAAGATGCCGATGACTAGACTGCAGATAGAGGTGCGCTGTTAGAGAAGCGTTCGATACGGTAAGCGTGTGGCATGCTTACATCCACCAAAATGAGGCTGTCTTCGCTGCACATGACAGCAGCGAAAAATGGTTCCGGAGAAGAACATGGAGGTAAAGTGCGCTTGACAACCCGGTAGGGTAGGCTCGTGTGGATTTCGTTCGCAAACACTTTGCGAATCACCGTCGTATCATGTACATGATGGCTAATGCCACCTTGAACTTTGGCATCTCGCTTCATTGCGAGTTGGTTGAAGTCCCGTATCTCCAAAGTCTGCGGAGACGTGTGGGACGGTTCAACAAGAGACACGAATTTGGTCCCGAATACGTAGCACACCCAGGCAGAAGGCTGTGACAGAGACTGCATTAAGCGCGTGCCTGTGGGGCCCCACTCATCCCACTTGATATCATGGGAGTGAACCTCCGTAGGAAGGGCCTCGATATGGGAGAGCAAAGTGTTGGCTGAAACGAACATATCGTAAGAGGCGATACGGCCATTATTCACCAAGGAGACTGTCATTATGAAGAGCTTGTCCCCAGGTGCCGTTGAGAAGGGTACTCGAGCCTCTGGATTAGGCTGCCAGGCAGGCGACGGATCAGAGCGGATTGAAAAGGTTAGCGGGCTGGTCCAGAAATCGAAATCGGGCCACAGAAACATGCAAAAATAGTTTGCCCCAAGGCCAAACTTTTCGCTATATGACTGGGTCATATCAAACACGTAGAGGCGAGCCTGTGTGTCTGTAGCCTCGGTATCGAAGACGCTGCCTACTAGCAAAAAGCGACTGCTGAGGAACGCGAATGTCGCAATCTCGGAACTGAAGCATGCCTAAAGATGACGATCAGATAGTGGTGCCACAGAACCTTGAACAATTACCAAAATAACTTTGCCCGTTGTCCAGTCCCATATGGTAAGTTCAGGGTCTGCATCAAGTTCGATGTGTGTGAGCAAGATACCCAGAAGATTATCGCACACTTGTAACGTGTACTCTGCTCGAACGTTCTGTGCATCGAGGTCATGAACGAGAATGGCTGGTTGAGGCGCTAGTGTGTGCCTGTCTCCTGTGGTGAGGGAACGTAAATGGATCCGAATGCTACGGGTAGTAACGTTGGTATTAGGGCTGTAGATGTGTCAGATTTGGTAAATATACAGCATTGAAGTAACATACAGCGAGGTAGGCTCCTCGATAAGCACTAGAAGATCTTGCGCAGGATCCATGGTAAAGTCTCGAACATGTATGTCCAGCGCCACACCCCATGTTTTTTCTTCGATTTTTCTAAACTTTGATGGCAGCTGACGGAAGTGAAGGAGATTTGGCGTGCTAGATTGCGCAAACACGTCACCATATAACTCCCAGATGTGTCCCTGCATCATCGGCGTGTCCTGTGATTCTACCCATCTCAGAGACTCCCATGCAGCATTGCGTTCCTTAAGAAGTGCAAGCCGATCTGAGGTGGTAAAGGGGCTTGGAGGGCCGTCCACCATCCCAGACACAGCAAGCTCGATTTCATATTGAGCTCTATCTCCTTCTAGTATTGAACGGAAGAACGTGCAAACCTGTATGACATGAGTGCGGTCGACTTTCAAGAATATCCTTTGTGCGCACCTCCCGGCAAACCAATATCGTTCTCCAGTCCAGCAAAGCAAAGATCTTGAGAATGAGTTCCACAGGCAGCGATGTCAACATCAGATCATCCTCGTCCGTAGTAAGTATCATGATTACTCAGTAATGATTCAAGTAGTGTGGTAACCGTAGTTCGGCAGCTTGGTCAATCGGATGTGCCCCATACACGTGACCTACAGATCAAAGTTAGCGGTGGTTCTTGTTCTCTTCTCATTCGACCAGTTCTCAGACATATCTTCCTCTCAGGTTGCTGTGGTAATGACCACCGCCCATAGGACAAGATTTCCCACTAAGGTATGCGTGTGTGTTATTACTGTGGGTTTCTCAATTTATTCCGATCCATAAAGTTCTACCAGGAGGATATCGTGCGCCGCATTGACTCGCCAAATGTATATGGAATTGTACTCGTGAGTATGTACCCGCTGGACTCTATACATTGCTCATGGAATTAACAGAGATGCTGGCATGATGCCGAGGACATCCCACCACTCCCAAGTCCATTCACCGACCCCTTAATGAGGTCCCTGGATCGTGGCGAGATCGGGGTCTCATTCTTCCCAGGCGGTGTTCGCGACATCGTCCCGGAGTCTGACTATGAGCTCGTAGATAGAACATTTCAGTCAGGGGATTATTGCAAGCGTAGCGTTGATGATGTTCGTTCTGGCGTGGTGACCAACATTGAGGCACAAGCACGGCTTGTGCACGCAATCAGTGGAGAGCAAGTAGAGCGTTGGAGAGATATCAAGGAGGTCAGACGTGCTACCGATGTTGACGGTGGAGATTATGTGATCTACGATGACTGGATTGGACAGGTGCGCTTCAATGTCTCGCAAGTCGAAATGACATGCTGAGTTTCCACATGAAGGTCATAGAGGTTTGTGCAATGATTACGATACAAAGAAGTGACGATTGATGATCCCCATAGCTATTTGACGAACTACTTGTTTCTGCATCTGGCGCCTTTGTCCGCTTGCCTGAAATTAGCTCTCGTCTGACAATCGGCGACAAGGGGCCGGTAAGTTCCACCTGAGTGTCTACTGTTCTGTGCACTCACTTCGTTTAGGACATTCTACCGAATCCCGAGGTACTTAACGGGCTAGTGAATTATCCTAAAGGAGCCCCACTACCTAGTGCGGATGATACTGTCATAGATATGAAGCGTACGATACTAGCCATCTGCTGGCTAGCGGTAAATCAAAGCGTAGGTCTCTTTATCTCTTTCAGTCCCTTACATTCTTAGCGCATTATGTAGTTGGATCCTAGTGTCGCCCAACTCAAACAGCGACCAGCACGTTTCTGGTCTGGCCAAGATTTGACCAAATTGACGGTCATTAGGATGCGTTTGGATGATGTACGTGTCGGGGATAAGGTTGTGTTGGAGAGGGATGTAGGTGTGCCTGTCACAAGATACGGTGTCGAGTCGGAACCAAGTGGCGCAATGATGATTAAGACCCTGTGCGTGAAGGAGACGAAAACGGTTGTCAATGTTCTTTGGCAAGATGGATCGCAGGAGAGCCTCCCTTCCACAGAGCTGATTCCGTACCTCAATCCGGATGAATATGACTGCTGGTAAGGTTTCTTCACTGTGTTTGATATAGCATTGAATAACACGCGGTTCCTCAGGCCAGGCGACCACGTCTTATGGAAACTCGAGCATGAAGAACACGCAGCCATTGTTCAATCGGTCAATTCTACTGACCGAGTCGCCGTCATTCGTCTCACGAATACTGGCAAGACTGAAACTGTTTCTGTTCTTGAGCTCGATCCCAATGGTGTCAGTGATTGGGCGGCAGGCACTCCGCATACCCATCTCGGTATGCGTCGTGGTGACAAGGTATTCATCCACCGTGAGGGCACCTCAAATGGTTTTGAATCCCCCCGAGTTCCGAGGATTGGCGAGATCGAGGAGTGGGTGAGAGAGGTGCCAGTTAGGCCTAACGGAGAATTCAGCGGTTGGAGGCGGACGATGGCAGATATGGGGACGAAAATAGCGTCCGAACGAAAAGAAAGGCCAACTGTTTTCCGTGTCAAGCATCCAACTCAGGATGATACATCTCTGTCATGGTTTGGAGAGGTCACTGGGGTGAGTTCCCTACCGAATTGCACGATCTGCTTCTGACCTACTACACTTTTGAAGCTTCGTCTTGACGGAACAGTCGATATCACCCATCCAAGTGGATCTACGGCTATCTACCCCCTCTCACGGCTGACAAAGCTTTATGATAGTCTTGAACAATTTGAAGATGATGGCTGGGAGGGTGAAGACGGATCCGATCAAGGCTCTCATATTGACAACGCCGAGGGTTTGTGGCATTTAGATTCAGATGGCACATGGCGCTACGACCATGACGATTCAGAATGGGAAGACGAGGAGGATAGTGATGAGGATGGCGGTGGAATGGACGTGGACACCTGGGCCGACGAAATTGATATCCCGTCGGGCAATAGCATCTCAGATTCTCTGATATCACGCGATGTGGTACCAGACGTGATTGACTCGGTCTCACCGTTCCCAGTCTCGTCGTCCAACACATCACCAGATAGTACCCAAGAGATTATTGTTCAGGAAGATGACGATGGTCATGCCGATTCTCCATGGAAGAAGTTCGAGGTTCTTCCAGGTGCACCCCAAGACCATGCATTTTATTCGTCTGTGTCGAATCAGCCCACGAAGAATTTCCTCGCACGTTTGACAAAAGAGTACCGTGCGCTCTCAACAAGCCTACCAGGTCTGTATCAACAATCGTTCCTCATATTTGCTTCACATACTAATCAAAATAGATTCAATTCTCGTCCGTGCGTATGAGGACCGCGCAGATCTATTGAGATGCCTCATTATTGGACCGGAAAATACACCCTATGAAGACGCACCGTTTGTAATAGATTGGATGCTTGACTCAAACTTCCCCCAAAGTCCACCGATCGCTCACTTTCTGAGCTGGACTAATGGCAACGGTCGCGTTAATCCGTGAGTGATGATGAAGGATAGCGCTGCTCTCGGCTAATCAGGACTCAGAAACTTGTATGAGGAGGGCAAAGTTTGTTTGTCTATCCTCGGGACATGGAGTGGAGATCGCACGGAAACGTGGAGCGCGGCAAGATCTTCACTTCTTCAGGCCTTGGTGTCTATACAGGGCCTGGTATTGGTGAAAGAGCCGTAGGTTTCTGAACCTCGTCTTCTTTTAAAAAGCTCGCTGAGTACTTTTTAGGTGGTTCTGTGAACCTGCGTATGAGAAATTGAGGGGTACTGAGGAAGGCATGGTTAACAGGTGGCGTCCACGCTCATTTCCTCGCATCTGCCTGTGACTCACTCCGTCACATTGTGTTAGCCGACTTTACAGTGAGAAGGCTTATGTCCTATCCCGTGGATTCGTTCGCCGCGCCTTGGAGATTCCTCTCGGTGGGCTAGAAGCAGAGATCAACTGGCTGTACAATACCCAGGGCAGGCTATCCAAAGTTCTAGACGACTCTCGAGCACTAATCCAGAAGAGCCAGTCGGGCTCAGAAAACGCAGAGGCAGATGAAAATCTCGCAGTGCCCCGCCTGACTGCAGGCGGTATCATCATGCTGGAACGAACGCTGTCTAAACTGCAAGCGCTTCTCGACCGGATGTAGGATTTTATCTCTTAATGTCTTCAACTTGTCTTATCATGTATTGGATATTCGAACACGTAATTGTAATCGCAAGTAATCTGAATGAATTCAGATTACACCCAATTTTATTATCTTAACGCCTTTGATTATTCCAAACAACCTCTACAGAAGTATGATATACCCAAATATGCCCGTTGAACATAGGTGCAGATGACATGCGGACCTCTACAGAGGACTCAAACAGTATGGGGGGAACAAATAAGGCACAGAATACGTAAAGAAGTGTGCACGGAGTCCCGGAGGTATACAAGAACGAATGAAATCCTGGAAATGACGGAAAGCAAGCTGGATGATACCAGTCCGACGGTATCAAGGTCCACAGGAACAACAATAAAAAAACGGGCGACCGAATAAGTATATGTACTGCTAGCACCCCGTTGTGAGGTTGTTTTTGGGGAAGGATTGTTGATAACTTGTCCAAGTTGTCAGGTTCGGATTTGTGTATGCCTCAATATACCTGAACGTACGTGCATGAGCAACTAAATCAGTGTCAGTAAAAGTGTAGCGCGTACTCATTGATATATGCAGCCGTCGGGTAATCCTTAGGGTCACAGCCGATGTTGATAGAGCTTGAAGGTTGGTAGACACGAATCCAGTCTATCCGCATGGTAGCTGGGAAAATCAGGTTCGTGAAGTCGACCGTTTGGAAGTTCTCAGAGATGCCCAAGTTGGTGATAAGGTACTACGAAGAGCGTGAGCTAAAGAACAACCCGAGAATAATGTTCTTACCATTGGCTCCTGGGGGATTGGTCTGTCTGAAATTTGAGTCACAGGATCAGCTACCATTCCGCCGGCATCAAGGGTCCACCCAACGACATCATTTGTGATCCAACTGATGTACTGCGTAAAGATAGCGTCAGAAATAGCTATCGGAAAACTGTGGGTTTCACTTACGCCTCCATCAGCTGAGTAACCTGACGACAGTGTTAACTCGTGCAAAACACCAAAACCGATAAATACCTGGCTGATACTGGTATCCATATGTCGAAAAGCAGCCAGTGTTTTGTGTGTAGCAATTCTGGTCTAGAATCTGGTTGGCGACTGAACAGTTACAAGACAAATCTAACTTACTTGTATTCGTGACACCAGACGTGGACTGCTGGTACACACCACCGAGGTACGAGTTGAGTTGGGTGATATCTGGGTTGGGAATATTATAGTTTTCCGACGTGTTGGACCATTGGTACGCATTGTTCATAGGCTGTTTGCATTGTGAGTCAGGACACTTGGCAAAGACCGTCCACGTACAGCCCACTGCGCAGATTGAGAAACTTGACCTTCGACGGTGACCTACAGCTGTTGAGAAGCCTATCAGAATAAAAAATGAACGACCACACCTGTGATTCGAAAACATCAATTTCGGGCGCAGACCGACCAACGTATGTCCCATCCGAGTGCACAGGTCCCGGATGGGATTCTCCTTTGCAAGTGCACCTTGATAAACGCTGGCCAGGGAGATACGAAAGCGCGCCTTTGTTGTATGAGTTGCCAGTAGCAGCTGCCGCTGGTACGCCACCGATCGTCTGGTTGGGGGCTGTACCGACATCGCAAGCATCATAAGAGTAAGGCCACTGACATGTTGGTCAGCCATTGAATTTCGAGCCTGAGAAGGGGAGCCTACCATTCCGTCGAGGCTCGCGCCGTATCCGACTCGTCCTGTGGACTGTCAGATGATGACGCTTTCAAAATACGACGCTACTAACCGAGGTTGCCCATCGACCACACTGAGATCATGTTAGTACGCTCGCAAAAAACGAGTAGCTTCGTTTCATACCTGCCGGCCACAGACCTGGTTGATGGAAGTAAAGGATCAGTAAAATACCAAACAGACAACATAACATTGTACGCACCACTGACGTCATTTGTCCCTGGTAAACTCACTGACGCCAGAACCATACCACCTGTGAAACAGAACTTATTCCACGTGGAGATCAATCCACTCGTGAAACTCAAATTGTTCATCTCCCTTTCAGATAGGGTGATTTCCAACGAGCCATTTCTGGTCGTGACCTGGTCAGGGTAATACCATTCAAGATCATTGGTCTAATAACAATTTATATTTCAGCTAAAACCAATACATGCGGAAGTATATGATTTACCTGCCAATAATGAAGGTTTACAGCCTCCCAATATGGGTCATCTCCAGGCCAGAAGGTCCGGCCTTCTACTTCGAATTCATCGCTGAAAACTAACTGCCATTGTGAGGAATCTGCAAAGGACGTGTAGGTATGGGCGGATGATGGAGTATCCACGTCAATAAGACCATAATTATTTGTCATAGTGGGGATCTTTGGGGTGGTAATAGGTATGTGTAACTTGATGAGAAGATGTGAAGACTTGCCTGTCCGCTCGCATTAATACCACCAATGTTGAATCCACCCTCATTTGAAAGAGAATTCTTTGTAAAATAAGATATCATAGGGTATCCAGCACTGAAGAGTATGTCAATCCAAGGGACTAGGTTGATATGGAGACTGTTGGCGTACAATAGGGTAACCATTCCGACAGCAAGGAGAATAAGGCAGCCAAGGTTGGTTAAACCTCTGTAAGTGAAGACAGAACCACCACGGTCATTCTTGCGGTCTCGCTTCGGATCCGGATTATGAAGCTCGTCGTCTGGTTCTTCGAGGTTCATGGCAAGAGTAGCACCCCATGAGGATGGATCAGGAGAGAGGGAGAACTGTATTAAATAACGCGTTAGGGATCGAGGAGACGCAGCTGAATTGTATATTAGCGTATAAGTACCTTCTCAGATATTGACTGTTCTTGGAGAGACGCTGTCCGCCCAGCACTGCTGTAAGGTGACTCGCTCTGGAAGGGAAGTTCAGAACACATTGCGTGAATGAAGTTGACGACGAACAAGACTGTTATAGCTTTGCATACTTCTCAAGGACTGGGGGGCTCGAGCAAACGCGGCCTGCACGACCCGGGAGCCTCCTTGAGATTGAAGAAGAGTTGTTGTTGAAAGAGCATTGGAAGGAGTTTGAGAATAAAAACGCCTTTGGCCATCAGAAGCCATCTAAAGGCAAAATGATTGGATTGAATATAAAGAGTGGTAAGGATTGTATTGAGGGGGACTACTAAGTGTTACAGTTGGTGATTTGAATTTTGCAGCGGGAGGGAGGGCGGATGAACGGAGACAGACCCAAGAATCTTGATTTGTCGTGGGAAGTAACCGGCACCCCTGACAGGGGATATTGTCTTAAAATAATATATCTGATGGTTCACAAAACGGCGTGGTCCCCCGTCTTACGACGACTGTCCAATGCCCGCGCCTTCTAACAAACCAAGCAGGCCGCCACGACCTCCTAGCAACCCAATTTTACCAAGTTCATCAGCAGCTCTCTCCACACGACGTAATCCAGTCCGCTCTCCGCCTTCTCCCCCAATCTCCATTCCCTTTGCTGCCGCCTCCTCATCAATTTTTTGTAACCTGCTCACAACCCCTAGGTTTGCTCGTTCCAAAGCCGCTCGTCCAAGTCCTTCAGTCGTCACATACGGATAATCGGGCTCGAGCTTCTCTAGCAACTCCGATTTTTTTGCCCGGTAATTGTTCCGTGTCGTGCTTGGCGGATGTGAAAGTAGAATATGCGTAGTGACAGGTTGTGGAGCCTCGGCACTTGTAGCACGAGGTGGTTGATATGTATATGCAGTTTTGTCTAGCCACTTGTCCAGCGCAACGACAGCGTCCTTGGATTTCTTCACCTTGTCATGCTTCGACGGTCGACCTTTCTTCTTGGTTGCACTTGTGGTAGCATAAGCTACCTGTTCGTACCCATTCGTGGTGTCTGAGACAAATTTTTCCCTTGGCAATTCTCGCGGATTAAGCGGATACAAATTAGACGGGGGGGAGTATGTGAAAGAACTGAGCTTTTTGCAAGGCGGAAAGTACATATATTACGTGGGGTCTTAAAGGGCGCATGAAATCCGTTTCGAGGACGTCGGGAAGCTTCAGTAAAGACTGATACATGTCTGAGACCCAGTGAGATATCCGATCTCAGAACACAAGAGCAGCTTACCGATTGTCATGGGAAGATGGGTGATAGCATGCAACGGCGGAGCTGATGTTGTTGGCTGAGTTGCAAAGAACGTGTAAAGGCCGAACAGAGCAGCAGCTCTAGTAAGAGGATACTCGGATTCCGCTAACCGTTCTGTATACGATATGAGTATGTCCTCAGGAGTTACATTATAATCCTACCTGAGAAGAGTTGCATTGTGACTTTAAGAAAAGCATCGCGAGATCTGGCATCAAAAACCTTGAAATGCAACCACGTCCATCCTTGGTTGTTCCAGATATCCTTGAATAGCACAAAAGGCTGAGGAAGCGGAGACCTAGCATATCGCTCGGCATAGACACGAACAAGATGGTCAATATCTTCGCGAGCAGGGTCCACAAACAAGGAGCATGTGAAATATGTGGGCTGCAGGACCACTTGACCTCTGGGTGTTGTGTGCGTTGGGGCCAGTGACATTGTCCAAAGACCACAGAAGGACCAAATTTCCATTCTTGTCAGTTTATAAACAACTGCAATTTCATCTAACACAACGCACTCCTCCAGGCTTAAACTCAAATGGCACCTCTCTTTCGTCACACTAGCAGTACAATCTGCTTTTTCTGTAGGTCTGCCATAAAGCCTGCACCGCCAGATCAGCGATCTTTCCGCTGTCCACACTGTGACTGTTGGAACCGCTATGATGCGAACGGCGAAATCATGTCAGATGAACCTGCCATGCACGACGAATCCCTGAACTCAAAGTCCTTTGCAAAGCGAGGTAAGCTTCAAATTTATCGTTGCTCTTCAAGTTCTAATTTATCGACAGCCTCTCCCAGCAAGGACCGCCTGCCGTCCATGTACGGAACCGGCCAGTTCTGTCATACATGCCAGACAAACCAAATGCTCTTGGTTAACCTTCTCTCAAACTACCTACCGCCACCACATGTGGGAACCGCCCTTTTTACACACGTTTTATCACACTAAGCCTCATGAACAGCATCCGGACTATGCGCAGCGTTTGGAGAAACTTCCAGAATATCGTGAATCGTTGCACGTCCGATATCCTCCGGTGTGTGCCAACTGCATGCCTGCTGTCGAAGAGGAGATCCGGAAGAAGGACCATATGGCTCGGACAAAGGCACTGGGTGGATGGTTAATTGACAGCAGAGGCAAGGAGAAGCAGAGACAAGTTACGGGATCCAGCAGGGAGAGAGAAAAACTCCAGACACATTTGTTTCTGTGGAGACTAAGAGGGTTTCTATGGTTTATGACGTTGGCGGTAGCTGTTGTCGTTCACTTGTCTGGTACGCCAACACATTCTCACAGTTCTGCTTCACCATCCATCATATCTGATTCTCATGCTGCAGTGGTGTTAAAACTCCATTTCCCCGATGTTCTAGGTCATGCGCGACAGGTTCTTCCTCTTATCGCACTATGTAGTCTATTTTGGACTGCATGGGACCCGACATACTACTCCTTCCGGAAGGCACGAATACAAGGTCGCGATCTCCGCGTTCACGGCAAGAAACATTATATTGTCAGTCCATGTGGTAATCAGAGTTTAATTTACTGATGCACCACCAGATTCTGCAAATGACCGCATGGTTCTCCAGATTGCTATCATCTATTCTTCTCGCACTGTCATTGCACTCGCCTTCTCGGGATTACTTGCATCTTTCGCGATATCCAGCATCATCACGAACGCATTACTATTGTCTAATATCACTCATCGCTGAAGTATTCGTAAGTGTAATTTCACCTTCTCCCTTCTTTCATATTCACGTGCCGCATACGCTTAGATCTGTGCTACCTCATTCGTCGCGCTGCGCGTACAGAAGCCTCCGCCGATTCGTTTAATTGATACCTCTAGCCACCAGCATCTAGCCGCCGCCTCTGCGCATCCTACACCTGAGATTTCCCCTCGTCCATCACCTGCACCCCATACGCGAACCGCTAGCGAACCAGACCTCCTCGCATCCCTCTCACTCTCATCAAATCCCGTAATGTCTCCCAGTAACCCGATATTCGGCCTTCCTTCTCTTATGGCATCCAACTCAACATACACGGGCTCTCAAAATAAGGATGAAGATGACGATGACGATGCTATGGACTGGACCCCTACGGTTCCTTCCCCCGCAAAGTCGAGGAAGATCCTTAATGACGATGATGACGGTTCGTGGGTCAGGCCACAGCGCTTCTTCCCTCCAGAGCGGCCGACGGGCCTGGAGTCCTTGTTCGCAAGTACCAAATTGGACGATAGAGATCAGAAGCCTTCATCTGCTGCACATCCCACTCATACACGGACTACCCTAAGCGTGTTTGTGGTGCGCTGGTGGTGGGCAGGCGCCACGTTGATCCTAATCCCTCTTGCGGCTTTAGGGTTCAATTTCTGGCAAGGAATGCCAACGATACGAGAGAAATTGACTTAGCTCCGACTACGTTGTGTAGATTACAGTATATTCATTTGTGACCTGCACAAAGCGCATGTTTCATTCAGACAAAAATGAGTACCCGACCATGCAAACGAACCAACCGCACTGTTTGACCAGTAGTGCCTAACACCAAGAACACAAGAATAGCAACGGAGGGAATAAGTACGATGGTAAAGGAATGGAAATGCGATGATTTGGGGTATGGACGCGAAGAATATAAGCATAACGTTTGTCGTCTAAATCCGCATATGTAAACGAGAATGAGGCGAATGCATGGTTCAGCAAGCGGATGTTATTAATTGATACGACAGAATAAAAAGGGGAGCAATGCAGGAATTGGATGCATATCCACTCTACGAGAGAAAATTTATTCTCCGCGCCTTTTCTCCTGGCTCAGTACCCGTGCGTGGCGTACCCGCCATGGTGAAGCGGAACGCCATACTGGTCAGACTTGTAACTCGGTCCACGCGCGAGTTCCTGCATCATGGGCTGAGGACTGGGACCACGCGCAAGGTCAGCGTAACCGCCAACAGGTGCGAGATGGGCAGGCCCTGGGGTGAAATCATGATCAGGAATTGGGTTAAGTGTCGTTGCACCAATGCCGGCGTGGCCGGAGCCTGAGTGGAACGATGATGCGGTGGAGTTACGGCGGTTCAGACCGGGAATACCACCATTGTCATCGTTGTCGTTACTCGGCTGCCAGTCAATAGGTTGCATGCGATCATCGAAGCTGGAGGATTTGCCAAACTTCCACTTGCGAATAATGGTCCAAATGATGATGGAACCACCAACACTTGTAGCAATGACAATGAGGACGATGAGGGCAGTGTGCGTGATACCGGTAGAAGAAGAGGACAAGGAAGATGGTGTGGCACTTGCACTTGAAGAAGCGGTGTTGGTGACAAGTATCACTGATTGGGAGGTGGGAGAGCCCGCCTGTACAGGTGTGACATCAATCGCAGAAGGACTGGATTGAATAGTTTGGATAGTTGGTGGTGTTAACGATGTTGACTGGGTGCTCGTTGGGGAGGTAGAAGATGAAGAAGATGTCGACGAAGAAGTCAAGCTCGTCGTCGCCGTTGTCGATGAAACTTGACTAACGAGACTTTGCGATGTGCTAACAGATGTCTATCGACGCAGTTTCAGCTGCTGCTTCTCTAGGGTAAATAGGATGAAACTCACTACAGTGGCAGAGGACGAAGAGGTTGAAGGTGTTACAGAAGATACGGGTGTGCTATCAACTGTAGTTGCCGTTGGCGTGGACTGCGTTGCCGCAGCAGTGGTTGCAGTCGAAGGATCAGCGCCTACTCCGATGACAGGCTGAGGACTAAAACCGCCAATCTGGGGCCCAGCTCGCTTCTTGAGGAAGCGGTTGTGGCTGACTTGATGATTCGGGTCGAATGCTTTTGCGTCCGAGGCAATGACCAAGGAAAGAACGAGTGTCGTGTAGAAAAGGAGAGAAAGTTTGGGCATCTTCACTAGATTTTGTCGCGCGTACGTGGCGTGTTTGAAAAGAAAAACTCGAAGCCTAAACTAAACCTTGGTGACTGGCTAGAATGTCGAGATTGAGATCACAGATAACAAGCGAATAAATGGACCAGCCGTCGATACAGGACAGTCAACGTCGGGTTTGAACAATTGAAACAAGTCAACAAAATGGAACCACTTTACAAGCGCTAGAAGGTACTCACTCGGTGAGGTAACGGTTCTCTATCCGATTCAGAATCACGTAGTTCCAAGCAGAAAAGACAGATAAAAAAAGGAGCGTCGTTCAAGTTTAAGCGTAAATGAGTGAAACCTTGTGGTGCGGCAGACAGAAGACAGAACGTATTTGGGCTGTCAAGGAAACCAACTAGTGATATTGTCAGCCACCCACGCACCCTATAAGCATCCGAAACTCAAACATTCGTATAACTACAACACGCGTCCTCGATCGTAAATTATCAATGCTCCGACAGCACAACGGAGGAAACGATACGTAGGTTAATCAGCGAAGCTCCGTATGTAAGGCGAAACAACCAGCAACTCAAGAAATATCCAATTTTCTTTGCGAACATCCATTATCGCATAACAACAAAAGCGTCCGAGGAAAATGTAAACTAAGAAGGGCTTGTCAACGACCACTGGCTCAGAGGCACAGCGCCGGGAGTAGTGTATGAACTCGATGACATTCCTGGCCATTGTGGGTTAATGAGCACCTCCAACGTGTACGAGCCAGCAGGCAGACTGATCACCAGGACAGTCACACCATCATTAGGCTGATCAGGTTGTGGGGGAATGGGATCAGTAGGGAACCGAACAGCACTCGTAGTGGTGAAATTTGCGCCAGATGGAGGATTGAGCAGTTGAACAATGGTGGTCGCAGAACCGATGGTAAGTGTGGCGGTGAGGCCATCTGAACTGACGAGAACAGTTGCGTTGGTGTGTGCTCGCCACATAACGGAGGCTGAAGCGTTGATCTCATCCTGAATGAGTACCTGCTTGCGTCCATTGATCAAGTGGACACCGCGAGAGAACGAAGTACTGCGATTGATCATTAGTGCAAGTTCCGTATACGAGCATAAGCAAACATACACGTCGAAATATGCACTCGCCAGGTCCGCAATGAAGTAGGCACTGGAGTTACCAGGAACATTCATCACAGTACTGGACCCTTGAACATCAGCCGTGGTACCATACGTGACAGTCGGTGCAGCGGCGACATTTTGGTTTGACTGGTTGACTAAAATGGTGTTCTGCCCCTCCGTCATTTTGCGGTAGTACATCCATCGCTCGCTGATCTGAGAGTCGTTGCTGAAATAGCCTATTGAATTGTAGTCCCCAGACCCCAGCTCTCCAAACCAACGAACACCAAGAGCATCGACGACAAAGTCGCCGCAGTCAAGGTCGTTGTGTGTCTGGTGTCCCTGCAGCGTGCCTGCTTTAACGGCAACATAAAGAGCGTTCTCGTCTGTCCAGCTAGATCGCATGGAGCCCCATTGATCAGTGCTGTTATCAAAGAAGTGGTCAAGTGCTAGACCATCCCAGAAAGCACCGGTAACAGCAGGGTTGTACCAGAACATGCTCCATGGTTCAGCAGCGTCGAACTGATCACGTTGGAAAAGCTGGTACTGCGGCATGTTATACTGCTCGCCGTAGAACATCATGGCATTGGCAGTGGTGGAATACTTGTTTGGACCACAATCACCGTAGTTGAAGAGGGAGCCGGGGCCGGACACATACATGTGGTATTGGCCGGTCAACTGGAAGTCAGGATTGACGGACAGAAGATCGTATGAAGAACCGGTAGCAGTCAACAACGAAGATGCCATCTCGGCATGAGCCGTAGTACCGAAGTACCAGTAGTTGGCAGTCTCAGACCACGTGCCGTCGCTCGAAGGAGCCAAAGCACAGTTCTGGAGGGCATCGGGGATGGTCAAGGCAAGAAGTTGTGTAGCGATACCCGTGGTGTCATCACCGAGGATAGCAAGTGCACCCATGGTAAGACCATTGTTACAAACACAGTTCCAGTTGCCCTCTGTGCCGGTGTGCCACCAGCCATAAGCTTCCGGGTCGTTGTTACTGTAAGCGATAACCCCGTTACTAAGGCCGTACGTGATCATAGTGGCCATGATCGAGCTTCTCTGAGCAGGTGTCCACGCATTATACAGCCAGTCATAAGCGATAGCGTAGGCTGCAGTGAGCTCAGCAGTGTCGAGGAAGTGAGTTGGGTTCCATTTCGTGGAATTATCAGGGCCCCAACCGCCAGTCAGATTACCAGCTGCATTCTATAGTCGTGGGGCGTCGGACATCAAGCTACCTCAAAATAGGCTAGAAAACATACCTGCAGCTCGACGTAGGTGCGATCCAACCACTTCGTGTCATTGGTTAAGCGGTATACGTAGGAGAATGCTTTAACACGTTGTTTGATCTCACGAGCAGGATCCAAAATGCCATTACCGCCATCCAAGAAATATACGACGGGAGGCAGGGCATAGTATTGTGTTGCATTGCCGAAAATAGTGTTATTCCAACTGGAAAGATAGGGATCATTTTGGATGAGGTTGGGAAGGGAATCCCACATGTATGTAGGAGCGATGAGGCGAGGCCTGTCAGAACGAACTTGGGTTGGGCTGGGGTTGGATGGTTGGAAAGGATCTTGCGGCCAGGCAATATTAGTGTCGGTGGTGGAGACAAATGTGGGAGTAGTATATGCGGCAGTGTTGGTCTACGGGATTTAAGCAATCAACACCTCGAGGACGATGCAGTAAGCAAACATGACTCACGGTCATTGGGTATATGGGTACTAAGTACTGGCTGTCTGTTGCTGTAGCGAAAATACCGACATCATTTTTTGCACCGATGGCTGAGGTGGCAGCAGCGCTAGCTGCCGCAGAGCTCGAAGCCGAAGCATTCTTGCTTGAGCGACTGCCCAAAACGCCACCCAAAACTGCGCCAGCGATAACGACAACAGCGACGGGTACGCCGAACTTCACCCATTTACTGATTGTTTTCTTGGGTGAGCGAGCGGGTGTGATGTACCCTGACGACTCATTGTAGTACGGGTCTCCAGACCCGTACGGTGAATTTCTGGCCTGACTACCCAGTGCATCATAATTTGTCGCCATTGGTGCAAACCGGCCTGGAGGTGAGGCCGAAGAAGGAATAAAAGAGAGACTGTAGGTGGGGTGTTGACAAACAAAAACTAGTGAACCGAAGAAGCGAGCGTTGAAGGTGAGAATAGGAACGACAAGAAGACACTTGCATGCTTTAATATAATACAAATTTAGACAACGGCATCACGGCTGTAGCCTAACCCATAGATACCGTCTAGACTCTACATACAAAAAAATTTCAGACCTCCCGAACAAAGATCGCCGCTGCACCCATTCCAGTCCCAATACACATAGAAGTGACCAACACCTGCATTCCAATTGTCAAACGTAGATCAGTTGAATGAGGTAAATTTTCATACTTTTCCCTTTCTCCGATGGAGCTCATTTAATCCAGTGACGATCTGTCTCACACCGGTGCAACGTGATCGAAGCAATTTACATCAGCGTGATGTAGTAGATATACAATGTATAAAATTTACTCATCTAATGGGTGGCCAAAGGCTATGGCACCTCCGTTAACATTCACTTTCTCTGGGTTTAGACCAAGCTCCCGGATGCAGTAGACGTACTGCGAAGCAAATGCTTCGTTAATCTGTATGTACAGCGATTCAGCATGCATCTCCTGACAAGTTGCCAGCAGCCAAACTCACTTCATATAAGTCAACGTCTTCTGTGCTCAGTCCAGCGTTTTGAAGAACCATGGGGATGGCAAACACGGGGCCAATGCCCATCACACGAGGAGGGCAGCCTCCGAATGTTTTAGCAAGTAAGTGCTTATTCTGGGGATTTCCCTCACCTGCAACTGCGGTAGTGATATGCTTGCCTAGAATTTTAAGCCCAAGCTCATCCGCCTTACGCCGAGTCATCATCATGATTGCTGCTGCACCATCAGTGATTTGGCTTGCGTTTCCACCCGTCGTGCATGATTTTCCCCACTGAGGGAACGCTGACCGAATCTTCAAAAGTGCCTCCTTTGTCGTCCCGTAACGGATGCCGTCGTCCTTTGTAACTACAATCTTCTTCCGTTCACCAGTGGTAGGATCTTTCTCGTAAACAGTGAATGGAACAATCTCCTTTGCGAAGTAACCGGCTTTCTCAGCGTATTCAGCTCGTTGATATGATTTTGCCGAGTATTCGTCCATAACCTCCCGCGAGATATCAAAATCTTGAGCAACATTCTCGCTGGTCCAACCCATGGGATGAAGACAGTCCTTAGCAGCAGCGTTTACTCCAAGAGCCTCGGACTGAGGAGGAGCACCTTTGTCAGGGCTTGCACAGTTGAGCTTCGCAAGATAAATTCGATTTCTTGACATACTTTTGGGTCATGGACTCAGCACCGACAGCAAGTCCAATCTCGATCTGACCAGAGCGGATTTGATTTGAGATGACAGTTGCTGCCATGAGACCGGAGGAACAGAAGCGGTTGACGACTTGAATTGGTACGGATTCCGGGAAACCAGCTGCCAGCGCCGCTTCTCTGGCATGATAAACCGGGTCGGGGGTGAGCACTGTGCCTACACAGATGTCACCAACAACACATGGATCGACATGAGACTGAGCTATTGCATGCTAAAGGCCTGCTCAGTGACGATGAAGTATGTGTATTGAATCATTCTGGATGTACCTTGAACATCTCCAGCAAAAGCTCGTCCGTCCTGCCAAAGAAGTCGGACATGAATAATATCCTCAACGACGGTTCATACTACTCACATCGTGTCTTTCAGAGCACCTTTCCTCGCTTTGGTCAGTGGAGAACGGATGGCCATTGTTATGACGACATCATCTGGATGTTTCTGCTCCAAAGCAGTCAAGCCCGTAGATGGGGCACCCGTAAGATGCGAGGAAAGCTGTCGCAGGCGTTGCAGAGCCATAGTAATAGTAAGCAGGTTTGAAGAGGCTCTCCTAGACAGCAAAGCAGTAAACAAGCTCTTGCGAACGTCACCTGAAAGCCGGAACCAGTCCAGATGGGTTCAACTTGATTCCCAAAGCATCCGTGCCAGGGAACTAGGCCTACTAGGGGGGGTCGGCGTTGCCGACGTGGACCTTGCTCCGCGGTTTACTGTTATTTGTTGTTGATTGAAATGTGAGCAGCAAGAACATTCTTGCACATATAATACCCAATCTAAGATGAGCTCTATAGTTTCTCTAGTGACTAAATTGATGTAGCGACTGTTTTTGCTATGTTCATAAATATACCGTGTTTACGCGATGATGGTCAGTAGTGTCAATTAACAGTATCAATCTAGTCCCGGCGTCCCGCGACCCGGCTTTTGAAACGACAAAGTCATCTCTCACGCCAGCCCTTCGCCCGAGATACTGCGAGGTTCTTTTTCGTTCTATTCATGCCAAGGTCCTAGTAGAGCTGGTCTCACAGGAGAATGGTTACCTTGGGTGCGTGAGACGGTCAATTAACTCGTTTGATCAAGTGATTACTTACGATTTGGAGCAGTGTTTTTTTTTGGTTTCTTCTGCAAGTCGTTCAACGTCCCCGTTTCTCTGCATGGCTAGAGTCCCGAGGGTGCACCGCAAATGGACGAGGAAACTCGGGACTGGCCTATTCCTGAAGAATTCATGGGTGAACTTGACAAGTTGAAGTACAGTTAGTTTTCAAGCTGATCCTCTTCTTCTGTATCATGATGGCCATCTCATTGAACCTCAATGACCTACGATGGCCGATGGGACGTGAATGTAAGTAAGCCACCTTGACAATGATGACCGGTGCTCCAAGACTATACATACTTAGGGAAACGCACGGGTACGGGTAACACCGCGGTTCTATGCTGACGGGTTTGGAGGGTACGGGTACGGAGTAGGATAGTCGTACCCTTGAGCATACCGTGGCCATTCACCGCGGGTTGACGGTGTTTGGGCGGGTATAATATACCAAATCGGGAACCAGGCGCGCGACAGCCATTGAACACCGTGTTTGATTCTCTGTTTTTCCTTCCTCTGAGAGCTTGAGGATCACAAGTGAATGCTATACTGATTTCTGTCATGTCTTTTGTACCCCCGTGAATCATTCTAGCAATTTATTGAGCTGACACTTCGTTGCAGAGAAGCTCGAGTCACTACCATAAAGCCAAGGCAAAAACTCGAGACCAGTAAGTCCACTGAGTCGTCTCCCCATGAAAACTAAGCTCACAAAGAAGGCATCTGATGCTTCGTCTACCCAGTCACACTCATCATCTAAGTACATTGCCGAGAAGCTCGTTCGCGAAGAGTTTATTGATAAATACGAGAAATCTGCCGAGATTACTGATGACATTGAAGCAGACACAGTCCGTATGCAACATTTAATTTTGCACTGACACTGACAACTATACAGAACGAGGATGACTTTGGTGACTACTCACTTGGTTCCATGTCTCGTACTACTAGTAGCGAGTTGGATGAGTTTCTTCGATTACCAACTGTGAAAACCAAGGACCCACTCGCATGGTGGCAAAACAACTGCCGTGCTTATCCAATGCTGCATCGGATGGCACTCGACTATCTCTCTGTCCCAGGTATGTCTCCTTCGAATCCTCTTTCAATCAATCAATACTTATTATCTTGCTCAGCAACATCAACTGCGGTTGAACGTGTCTTCTCGCAGGGCCGGCAGCTCCTTCATTTTACTCGCAACCGACTCGCACCATCAACAATTCGTGCCTTTCTCTGCCTCGGAGCGTGGGGCAGAAGTGATCTTCTGGTGATGGAGGACCTTTTAGCCGCTGTCAGGACTCAAAAACGGAAGCGAAATGAAGTCGAAGCAGAGGAGAATGACAAGGAAAAGTAGTACTATTTTATTTCATTGTTGTTAATACTTAATACACTCTTCTTGGTAATGTACCCGCGGTGTTCAGAGACACCGCGGTGTTTTCCATAAACCGCGACATTGACGGGTCGGTGTGTACCCGTACCCGTGAAGGGTACGGTGTTGGCGGGTGCGGGTGCGGTGTCAACTTTCCGACCCTCGGTGTTACCCGTGCGGTACCCTATACATACTTGAGCTCGTGTTCGAGAGATATAGCTGCAATGTACATGGAATTGTACAAGCGCCATGTATCAACAATATTGGTTTCAAGCTGAAAGATTGGGCGCATATACCTGCCGATCTGGCGCAATGACCGACGGCGACAAACTTTGTTATCACTGCTCACAAGAGGTGCGTCCCGTCGGTTGCAGATCCTGAGTTGGAAAAAAACAGCGCGATAGGCCTAGATTTCTCGGGTGGATATCCACTTCGTGCCCTGGACGTGGGACGCCAGATAGAACCGCCTGCAATGCCACCTTTGAGGTCATCAACCTCAGCATTAGGCTTGCTGACATCGAAAAGCCGGATAACTTGACGAGACGGGGATGAGAGGGGACTGAGATAGGCATATGCTATACAATGTATCGTTAAACGCCGATGACGATGTATTTCAGTTGCGCAGATATCGCAACGAGAGGTGGCGACTCGGCCACCGTGCCTGTTGCAAGAATGAGTACATCGTTGGATTGTCCATTCCACTGAGGTCCCACCTTTGTTGTGATCCAACAGAAGACCGACTTCAGCAGCTCTAGGATATCGCATCCTCCAACTCAGGGCGTTGTCTCCAAGCCTCTGGACATCAGCCCCCAGTGATCCGGACTGTTTGAAAGTCATAACGCCTTCTTGGAACAGACATCTCAACCGTATTCGGTGTTGTTGCAATGTGCCGCCAAAGCTATATCACCAGGTTTGTGGAGAAAGATGGAACGTGGCTGGTGTCAGTGATTGGGAATTCAGGGAGGTTTGTCGCCTACTGAGACACAATAATGTATGCCTTGCGCATCAGATGGATATACTAGTATCAGCGGAACGACGAGCACCTTCGAGCAGTTGAGTGGGGGGAGACAGTTTGACACTGTGTTGGTTCCATGTTGACGAACGAGCCCCTTCGAGCAGTTGAGTGGGGGGAGACAGTTTTACAATGTGTTGGTTTCATGTTGACGGGGATAGTAGAGTGAAGTTGTGTCAGGAAATTCACTTTCGGGCCTCAGCGAGGGTAATGCCGGAATCACATATATTTCCGCCTCCTACTGTATGGTGATGTAGATACTACCCTATAGTAGGGGCTCGGTGCTGTGCGCTACGGTGTACAGGTCGGTGTTGGCCGGGGCACCAATGGAAGAGGGGTGGAAATCATGGTGGTTGGTACCAGTGATTGCAAAAGTTCTGGATAGTTTCCCGTATAGTGGGAGACACAGTAAAATGTACGACTTGCATACGAGATGTGTGTCGAGCATCGGCGAGTCGGAGATGACGAGTGCGTTGGAGGAGTTGGCTGGGTAGAGGGAGATGTATGATCTGAGGCGCAATCTAGCATATGTTGATACATTGGCCAGGCAGAAACGAGGATCAAAATTGTAAATGATGAGATGCGACTCGTGATCACAAATGAGGCTTGGGGCGCTTCTGCAGCACAGTATATGCTGTATGCTGTGAAGTGAACACGAGGATAATGCATGGAAGACATACTAGTACAAGCTCAGACTTCCAGTGCACACTCGACCTATATGCGTTGGGTCAAGGGCACCATTCATCTGCCGGGCGGACAATGGATGATGACTTTAAGGTTCAAGAGACATGCTCACAAGGTAATAATTCAGGCGCAAGTAGGGCAAGAGATATTGATCCGGTTAAGATGGCGAAGAAGACATTTACAACCTGTCCAATTATGCGTTAGCTGTCGACCAATCACAACACAAAAACGGGAGTAGACCCTAGCCCTCATTTATGAGGGTAGTTCCAAAACCGAACGCTAGCGCATATCCATCATAGTTCACAAAGAAGAGGTAGCCTAACCATACACCTTGCCAAATATTTTATGTGTCCCGAAAGCCTGCGCGGTGCGAATCATGGATATGACCTCTCCTGCAAGACTACCTGCCTCAGCAACATGCGTTAAGGACAATCTGGTATTGAACGGAGATCAGAGCTTCAGGACGAGGTCAACAGCAAGTACACTCACTGCATGTATTTTGATAGAATTTTTTTCATGACGCCGCCTATGATTGTGATGCATAGAATCATCGACGACAATGCAACCATGACAGAGTATATGCAAGAATAAAGCCAGCGACAAATGAGCTCACCTAGAGTCTCGAGATAGATTGATAATCATAGGAGAAAAGGAATAGGAGCTAAATAAAACGTCAGCGTACAAGAGTCCCCTATTAAAACTCCAAGACACGTACTATCACCATGACTAGCGAAACTAAATCCGTCGCCGCTGTATACTGCAGCAACTTTGACAACAGCAGATTCGTCTGCATCAGAATCAAGCAATTCAGTAATGGTCATTTCCAACTCCTCGACAGAAACGACTACTTTCAACCTGAGGTAATCCTCGACGAGCATACCATCTGGATGAATCGCAAGTATAAAAAGCCGGCGAAATTCCTCGTGCTGTATGACCGTCGTAAGGACAGCGATGGGACCAAAAAATACCCTTACATGGTCTTGAGAGTTGGAAAAAACGACCTGCTCCAGGACGTGACCACTGACCATAAAGCAATTCTTCAAGTTATTGGTGGCTCATTCCATCGCCAGGTAAGCACACTAGTATTGATTAACATCGGAAATGATAAGAGGACATTAGAGCAACGCGCCGAATAGTGTACGGCGAATTTCGAATCTTCCGACATTCACAGGGTAAATTCACAATGCGCCCTCTGAGAGGCCCTCAGATTCACCAGCGTAAATTACGGTAAATTTACAAGGCTGTCAATCAACGCTAATTTACCGTGAATTTGAACAGTTGTACGTGAATCACTCCCACAGGTTTCAATCAGAAGGAGCAGGTAGAGATCCGGACGAGCTTTTGACCGCAGTCTTCATCAGGAAAACTACATATTACTTAATGTTCCCTTAATAAGGTCAGAGTCGCTGAAATCGTGAACAAAGTCCAATTCAAGTCCAGAACGAGTAAGAACACCGCGCTTAAAAAAATTAGATCCGTTTTCTTATGTTTGAGCTTAGAGTTGTCTTAACGCGCTTTGCAAAACAAATGTCGAGATTGTCCAAAATGGTAATGGCCAATGTATCATCATGTGCTAAATTGCCCCTCAGATCATACATCTGCCTCTACCCCAACTCTACCCAGCCAACTCCTCCAACGCGTTCGTCATCTCCGACTCACCAATATCAATGCTCGACATACATCTCGTACGCAAGTGGTACATTTAACCGTGTCTCTCACTTTACGGGAAACTTTTGCAATCACTGATACCAACCACCTTGATTTCTCTTCTGTTAGCGCCCCAGCCAACACCAACCTGTACACCATAGCGATGCGCAGCACCGATTCCTACTATAGGGTAGTATCTACATTACCATACAGTAGGAGGCGAAATTCTGACATTGGCCTCGCGAGGCCCGAAAGTGAATTGCCTGATACAACTTCACTCCGCTATCCTCGTCAACATGGAATCAACAGTGTAAAACTGCTCCTCGAAGGTGCTCGTCGTTCCGCCGATACTCGTACCCTGGGCGAAAAACCACCCTGAATTCCTAATCATTGATACCAGCCACGTTCCACCTTTCTCCACAAACCTGGCGGTATAGCTCTGGCGGCAGATCGCAACAACACCGAATGTGGTCGAGGAGATGTCTGTCCCTAGAAGGCGTTGTGACTTTCAATAGTCCGGATCACTGGGGGGCCGGTGCTGATGTCCAGAGGCCTGGGGACAACGCCCTGAGTTGGAGGATGCGATATCCTAGAGCTGCTGAAGTTGGTATTTTGTTGGATCACAACAAAGGTGGGACCTCGGTGGAACGGACAATCCAATGATGTACTCATTCTTGCAACAGGCATGGTGACCGAGTCGTCGCCTCTCGTTGTGATATCTGCGCAACTGAAATACTGTGGATGATAGTGATGGAAGGGTCCGGTTCAGTCCGGTTCACCAGGAAAATCAGCAAACGCTGAACTAGACGTTGCATTCAGTTCGGCAATTTTGCTGAATGCTGGACCGAACGTGTCCGAGATGCATGCGAAAGAGGCTTGAGATTGCAGTAATATCAAAATACTAAGTTTTGTATCATCCAGTATGATTAGTATTAGGTTGCTGGAGTCATGCGGAAGGTGTCAACGGATGTTTGCAGCGAGCGCGTTGCGGGCCCACATCCTAATCTGCTCGAGACGTGACGATGAGGATATGGAACCGACGGAGCCGCTGAAGTCAGGGGAAGGAACGCATGCGGGGGAGTGAGGATATGTTGAGGCCGTTATATACTGCACGGTGATGGCTACGATATTAAGCTGAAGCGAAGATGTTGAGCAGAGTCTGGGCAATGTCCATGCGTGACCCCGAGTTTTACCAGAGCTTGGAGGCCACCTCCAACTGTCCCACCTTACTAATCAAAAATGATATCTTCCTGGGAATGTAACATGTATGCAATCTATCAAGCAAGGTGCCTGCCGGCCTGGCCGGCCCTGGTATATGATATAATTGTCTTATCACTCCACTACGTTCGTTCTCAGCTGTTCCACATTGTAGCCTTCATCAATTTCACGCAGTCGGGAGTCAGCCGCACCACAATCTTTGGCTCTAGTCTAAACAAAGATACTGAGGATGGAGCAAAGCATCATCCTGCACACCATAAGACAGACAAGATGCTAAATGCTGGCTTGGGCCATCTGCACAATATTAATGTAGTACGTCCGATTCACCAACTAACGAAAAGGAAGTCCTTCACTGCGTTCTTACAAGTCTCCGCACGGCGCACACTGACGCTGACCTTATCGAGTTATCCATGTGCCTTCCGCGCTTATTGAACTCTAAAGATATCCGAGTCCGCGGCTTGCGTTATACATCTTGTCACTATAGGGAGAAGACTGACCCGAGTACCTGCTTGGATCTCTCATGCCTATCTCTGCGGATTCGATAGCAAATTTTGGCTGCGCCTCTACTAGTATTGGGTTGTCACCCTAGGCACCTATTAAAGTCTGAACTTCTTCATCCATCAATGCATCACTCCCGTCCGACCCTCTGTTGTTCCAATGTCTTCAACCACAGGTGCTGAAGTCCTGACACAAGGTACAGGGTATGGCGTCGTGCTCGGAATCGGTTTCGTCTTCGCTATCATCATGATGGGTTTATCAACCCTTCAAAACCGCTATACGACCTACAAGATCTCCACTTCCGAGGAGTTCAATACAGCATCACGCAGCGTAAAACCCGGCCTTATTGCTTCTGGCATCGTATCGGCATGGACTTGGGCAGCAACACTCTTGCAAAGCTCCACAGTCACCTACGAATATGGTCTATGTGCTGGATATTATTATGCAGCAGGTGCTACCATTCAAATATTTGTCATGGCAATTCTCGCCGTGCGGGTTAAACAGATCGCCCCATACTGTCACACCTTCCTCGAGATTGTTCACGCTCGTTACGGTAACACAGCACACTTCATGTTTGCAACTTTTGGACTGGTCGTTAATCTTATTGTCTCGAGCATGTTACTGCTTGGTGGCAGTGCAGTTGTCAATGCCTTCACTGGGATGAACATTTATGCCGCCAACTTCCTCATTCCGCTTGGAGTCTGTATCTATGTCATCCTCGGGGGTCTTCGCGCCACGTTCCTATGTTGGTGATCGATAATTCCCCCTCAGTTGACCCACTGATTCAGGTTTGTTGCAGGCGATTACTCACATACACTCATCTTGATGATCCTCATATTTTACTTCTTCTTCTGGACATACACGAAAGCAGACCTCATCGGCGGTTTTGAGGGAATGTACAGCTTGCTACAACAAGCGAGCATTGAGCGACCTGTAACCGGAAACCAAGATGGCTCATACTTAACATTGAAGTCCAACTGTGAGCTGTCTCTCACACCCTTCACAGTCGTTTACTGAACTTTTTTTTCGAGATGGACTTACATTTATGATCATTCAGATCACTGGTGGATTTGGTACTGTCATGCTGGATCAGGCTCGTTATCTATTACCGCAAAAAGTAGATGCTCGCTAATATCATAAACAGGGCTACTGGCAACGTGCAATCGCATCAGAAGCAAAGACTGCTGTCCGAGCCTATCTTATGGGCGGTATTGCCTGGTTTGCTGTACCTCTCACTTTCTCCTCTATCATGGGCCTTGCTGCTGTCGCGCTTGCCAACAGTGAGTTTAAATACTTGTATTCAAAATCGTAAGTATCTGACGACGTTCTAGACCCCAGCTTCCCGTATCCTGGTGGGCTCACCGCGGCGGAGATTGATGCTGGCCTAGCTGCCCCCGCTGGTGTGGTGGCACTATTGGGCAGTGGTGGTGCAGCAGCTATGGTGAGCCACATATTTCCCATTCGCTGACAACTGAATAACAGCTGGTAATTTAGTTGATATTGCTTTTCATGGCAGTGACCTCAGCTGCATCTTCCGAGATGATTGCGACATCTTCTATTCTTACATTTGATCTGTATCAGATCCACTTTAATCCTGATGTACGTGAACATCGATCGCTACCAACAACGAACACTGATGGTGATATTCAGGCATCACCAGAGTCTCTTATACGTGTATCTCATATAATGGTCGCAGTATGGGCCCTGGTAATGTCGTGTGTTGCATCGTTATGGATCGGAATAGGAGTGTCTTTGAACTGGCTATTCTTATTCTCAGGAACTTTGTTCACTGGCGCTGTTGGCCCAGTCATATTTAGTGTGGTATGGCGCCAGCAAACCAAAGAAGCTGCCATCAGTGGTGCATTGGGAGGAGTGGTAGTTGGCATAATTGCATGGCTGACAGTTGCAAAAACGTATTACGGTGAATTGACTATCGCAACTACAGGTGAGTTCTTGTCCGCTGCAGACACCGCGTTCTATGCTGACGAAGAACAAGGACTAATGTATCCTAACCTTGCTGGAAACCTGGGCGCTTGCTGCTCAGGTGCTATCATTTCCGCCGTCATCACTCTCATTAAACCTGACAACGAGTTCGATTGGTCTGCTACTAAAAGAATCAATCCCCGAGCAAGAGAGATGGATCGAAAGAAAGCGACCCTACCGGATTCCGTATCTGGCTCTGGCTCCGACTCACCTGTCGAGAAAGAGAAACAAGAAAGTGCCATGGTGGATGTAGCATCGGCGAAAGACGACATAACGATTGATGTCCCAGCTGAAGAATACGCCGAGCTTCAAAAGTCGCTCAAGGTTGCTACCTGGGCATCATTGACACTGATATTCATCGTACTTTTCGTGAGTGTAAATGATATGTTGACGCTCGGTTATTAACTTGATCGCAGCTTATACCGATACCCATGTTCCTATCACACTACGTGTTCTCTCTGAACTTTTTCAGAGGTTGGATTATAATCTGTGTCATGTGGCTCTTTGTGGCTGCTGGCATCACATCAATCCTACCTCTCTGGGAGAGCCGTGCAGCGATAAAGGATATTTTCTCGGGTATGGTTCGGGACATATTCGGAGGTAAAGCACGAAAGGGGGCAATTGCAAGTAGTAACGTTGCATAGTTGTATGTGGTAGATGTAAGTCGTCTATAGCCGAAGGCTGGGTATTATAAGTGATGCCGACAAAGCCGCTGATGCACCACCATCAATATTGTCAAGGGTCCGAAGTTCTGTGTGAGACTGTGAGTCGCTCGTCTCTATCACTCGGCGAGCTCAGGGGTCTCCTGGCTCGTTCCCTTTACAACCTCACTACAACGGTATCTATATAAACCTATCCACGCTAGCTTCACCAGACATAGACATGCCTGTTACTGTTATACCATCGAAGCCAGTGCCCGCTGAGTTGTCGGGGACTTTTAGATTCATAGGTGAGATGGGATCCAAACTTTCCAATCCGCTAGTCGTATTGATCTGGGCCATCATCTGGCCAATCATCAGACATCGGAGGTGAGTGCCACTGAGAACCATGGATTATGGTGGTACACATCGTATTAATACGATTTCGACGTCGTCGTTCAACAGTTAATCTCACCGATGCTGTATTTCATGGCGTTCACCATGGCAAAAAAAAACACGAAGGTCTACCGTGGCCTTCAGTGCTTCTACGTCGTGCTAACAGTCATTTGCAGACGATTTTGAAGCAGTGCTGGACAGATCGCGGTTAGCTGGTGTTCGATCTATGATAATCACAGGTGGAAGCCTTGGAGAATCAAAAACTGCGCTGTCTCTTGCTGCTCAACATGGTTCGCACCATCTCGCAAAACCAGATTTATTTGTACTCTGATGTCATAATGTGCTGCTTTACTTTACAAGGTTTTTTTGCGACAGTAGGATGTCATCCAACCCGCTCAAAAGAATTTGACGAGTACCCAGGCGGTCCAGAAGCCTACCTTCAGGCGCTGGACAGCCTAATAAGTGCCAATCTCCACGGTAAAGGCAGAGTTGTTGCTATTGGCGAGTGTGGCTTGGGTATGTCTAGATGTTGCATGTGTGCAAAACATTGTCATTGAGGTCATCAGATTACGATCGCACACACTTCGCACCGGAAGACGTACAGCGACGACACTTCCGTATGTGTGGAACATCAGACCCCTTATTTCAAGCTAACTGTCGTGTGCTGGGTGATATCTTGCAGGGTCACAGCTATTCCTCGCCAAAAAGTACAAGCTACCGCTGTTCCTCCATTCCCGTGCAGCCCACAAAGACTTTGTGAGTATCCTTCGTGACGAAGGTTTCGGAGAGGATGGAGAGAGAAAGGGAGTTGTTCACAGTTTCACAGGGTCGGTTGAAGAGGTCGTCGAGCTCGTGAGTTCACAATCTATCATCCTTCGAATTGCGCTGACTCTGACGCACAGATGGGCATGGGCTTCCACATAAGGTGTGGTTCTAGAGGGTTGGCATTGAATTTTGGCACTGATAGTATCGCATCAGCGTCAATGGGTGCTCCCTCAAAACAGAGCAAAACCTGCTAGCTGCAAAGGCAATTCGACCGGACAAGCTTTTACTCGAGACAGGTCAAATTTCGATGTTATTGCGGTTGTGGAGGGTACTGAAAAATGGGTTGATATTAGATGCTCCTTGGTGCTCCATGACCTCAACACATGCATCAAATACCTTACTAGCGACGCTTCCGGCGTCATTAAAGTCAAAGTATTTCCCTTCCGGCACTAAATTGCCATCGTTCGTGATGGGCAGGCCGGTGAAAGGAAGAAACGAGCCCAGTGCGATCGGAGGCGTTGCATGGGTCATACACAGGCTCAACGAAGAAATCCCGTTCGAGAAAGTGACAGAAAAGGTGTACAAGAACACTATTCAACTATTTGGCCTAGAGGAACTTCAGAGACAAAATTAGAGTTTTAGAGTCACAAATTACAATTTTTGGTTCCTTGTCATACGCCGCTGAGCTAGGCTCCATCCGAGTCCATCGTCAAGCCATGGGACGTCACCGAGGCAAGCTGGTGTAGTCTAACGACCCCGAGTATGTGTCCAGGATCTTGGCTGCAAGTACTTGCTGATGGGTCGCAAATGGCACCTACAAGAATATTTCGATAGCTGCAAGGATCTTTCGAGAATCGAGTTCCTGCACTGCTAAGATAGACCTCACTCATACAATGCAATTTTGTTGAAATGTCACGCTAGGGCACGTGATGAACCGGTGTATGAGTGAGGTCTATCTTACTTTCATTTGACAGGTCGCGCTTAAAGATCGGAGCAACCTAGGGTCTGCATGTGCCTCGTTTACTTACTAGTTGTAGTAAACATTCACGATTCCCGAGTCACGAAGTCTGCCCAGTATAGCCTGCCGAGATTCGGCTAGTGTGACTGTCCGTGACATTTCGTGACATGAGTGTGACTCACGAAACAGTGAACCGTCACGAATGAGTACACGTTACTGATAGTAGAGCGATGGAGGCTCAGCTAGAGCCTGACCAGAGTCCCTCATTATTTCCTTTTATCTTCGCTATCATCGGGCTCGTGTGGTATGTAGGTTTATGGAGTATCGGTCTCCTGGGATGCAGAACAGGGTGAGCAACTGTGTTACTTACTTGGACGACAGCCGTTCACTCAAGGTCCTCGCCGCTGTGACAGCCGAAGAAGGTACCGCATGCGACCGCGGTCTCCACTCGCAACGGCGCCACCGGATTCCATCCCTGGTGTATCTATTCTGCGACCACTGAAAGGTCTGGATGCCAACTTATACGAAAACCTCGAGTCTACGTTCACGCAAGAATACCCCGACTTCGAAATCATATTGTCTGTCGCTGATGAACAAGACCAAGCTCTTCCAATTGCGAGAGATCTCATTTCTAAATACCCCAGTATTTCTGCCAGGATAATAATAGGTCAGTTATAGTGAGCAATGATGACGACTCGGCTGAAGAAAGTAATTCAGGTGAAGAAGTGGTGGGGGTCAACCCGAAAGTAAACAACCTCATTCGTTCATACCGTGAAGCTACCCATGACATTCTCTGGGTTATCGATTCAGGTGTCTCGGTTGCACCTGGGACACTTGCGCGCTCCGTTGACCTACTCGAGTCACCCACGTACACAAGACCTCCCAAGAGGCGCGTTGCGGTCGTCCATCACGTCCCATTTGCATCTGCTACAGAAGGGTTTCTCGGTTCAAGAATTGAGGAGGCATTCCTCAATACCAATCATGCGAAGATGTATCTCGCAATCAACACTGTGTCTATCGAATCTTGCGTTGTTGGGAAATCAAACCTCTACCGGCGCTCTGATCTAGAGCGAGGTAAACGGTTCCTTGAAGCCTCGCGCGCACACAGAATCAAACGATGACCGGGATTGTACCCATGGCCTTGCTGCGTTTGGAAAATTCTTGGCCGAAGATAACATGATTGCCAGTGCTTTATGGCACGAGCTGGATCTCCGACACGATTTATCATGCGACGTGGTGCATATCGCAATCGGGAAAATGTCTTTATCGGACTACGTATGGAGGCGTGTGCGCTGGATTCGTGTACGCAAGCACATGGTTCTTGCGGCAACAATCATGGAGCCCTTTACCGAAAATCTTATGGCTAGTTCCATCGCTGCTGCAAGTTTGCGGTATCTTTTTGGTATTCCAATATGGCTTTTTCTGGTGGTTCACCATGCAGCTTGGCTCTGGGTGGATTTAGATGTTTACGAGTCACTCGCTGGTCATCCTCTTCCAGCAGACAGGCGATGGTGGTTCTTCACTGCATGGTGCCTGCGCGAACTTCTAGCATTGCCAATCTGGTTCTTGGCTATGCTTGGTAATGAGGTGATTTGGAGAGGGAAGAAATACGAGGTATTACGAGCGGGAGAAGTCAAGGGGACATCGGGCGATGGTAATCACGGGGGATTGTTTAGATTATTTACCCGGTGGAGGCAGCAGGATTCTCACTATCAGCCTTTACCAAGCAATCATTCAGATACATAGCGCATGTATTTCGTTCATAGCTAGCTCATGATTGGTTGTTGATTATCATTAACGGTGACCATACGATAACAGGTACGTATACCCACGATTAGAAAGTACAGAAAGCGTCTGAGATACATAAAGTAAGAGTGACGGATGATATGAGATGAAAGGTGATAGACAGTGGTTGGCTATGAGGGTATAGCCACATCAGGCTCAGATTCAACGAGAGCTGCCATTGCCTCTTCTTGACTGTGCTTTGCAAGAAGACGGAAATTGTAAATCATGACTACTTCATCAAAGAAGGTATCAGACCAATCTTCCGCCCTGCATGAATTCAGTGCGGCAGTGCGCAAGCGCAAATCACGTCCGTCGCATATGATCTTGCATAAAGATGCTTCGAGACTGGCAGGAGCAGGCGGGCTGAGGTGTATGTTGTCGTGAATCCCTGGCATCTTTCTGCCGTTGATTGGAAAACCAATTCTTAACTTGGTGATATTCCCTACGAATGGCAGGATCAGGCAATGCGGCAACAATGAGCCACTGACAACAAACCTGTTTATGATGACGCCCAGCTGGGACACCCAAGCTTCGTCAGGGTACGGGGTAATCTCATCATAAACCATCTGCATTACGAGGCGTTGGCGTGAGGTTGCGGGAGTCTTTCCAGTAGATGTGATTGCCAACGCGCGTTTCTTCAGCTCCCGTACTCTAGTCTCTCTCTCGCTTTGAGCACGAGCCGCAGATTGTAAAAATGCTTGTTTATATGCTTTCTTCTTGAGATTGTCTTCAGAAGTAGTCCCATGACGTGATGTGATGGCAGAAACGGAAGCGGGCTTGAATCGCAATGATGATCCCTTGCTGGTTATGACTCGTTTCCGTAAAGTACGTCGCGGAACGGACTCCTCTGAAAGTACGACGGACTCCATGGATGGGTCTGCAAACTCAACATCCATGCCATCTGCTGAGACATCTAGAGACGGTTCCCGCGACGAAGATGACGAGACGGGACTATCCACTGCAGATCCATCTTCCTGACCATCAAAGGAAGAAAGAGCGTCACGGAAAGACAGAGTGGGTGAATTTGAGAGTGCTGTTGTAGACGAGCCTGTGTGTGATGTGTTCATCAGTGATCTGTCTGCAGTAATGTATGGGATACAAGGGCTGAACTTGTCTCGGTTATTCATGAGAGAGAGATGAAGAGATACCTGCCTGAAATAAATACCGACGCTTGATCCACTGGTGTTCGGTGCAGGTAAGACAAACCTTCTTTATTGTAGTGCCGCTGTGGGGAGTGGTCCAAACCAGATATTGTTTCGGGGGGAAGATCGTTAATGATTGAGAAAGGAATGACTACTGCTTTTATGACAGGTGCCGATATGGCTAAGTCTATGGGGACCAGACGTCCTTACTCTTGGCTGAAGTCGATAGCAAAGGGTGGTCGGTAGCCGGAACTCGCCTTCTTGACTCTCTTATGTGTGGTCCTTTTTTGGATTATTGAAGCCTTTGGTCAATAAAGCCAAACAACCGCTTTCCCAAATCAATTAAGAATTACATAGGTACTACAACAACCAGGTTCGGGTAACCAGAAGAAGCCCTGAGCGCCAAATCCTCGAGAGGGCTCTGGCAACAATTCATAACAATGTCCGATCATGATCACACAAAGCAACGCATAATCGCATCAGTATTTGATAAGCGCAACTCAGGTGCTGCGATACAAGAGACATATGTTGGACACATAAAAATATGGGAGGATGCAGGAGAAGACTCTGGTAAAAAGCCTCGCTATATCTTGCTGTCACGTATGTTATTATCATCTGTCTTCTGGATTGCTCAAACAGTTCTTCAGAGGGTAGCGATGGAACTGGTTTCCTTCACAAGTCAAAGCTTAACACAAACGGCTCATTCTCCGTAGGGAAGACATGGAAACTTTCCGAGTTGCGTGGTATAGAAGTTTCGAATGTACGTATAAGCATAGCGATCAGCACAATCACACAGCTGACACTTATGTAGCCAGGATCCTTCAATATCACATTGGCTCGTACATATAAATGGCAGACGGAAAACCATCTTGATCAAGCAAATTTCATTTCCGCGGCAGTCAAGCTAGTTCTACGTTGTCACAAATGGTACTGGTACACTCCATCTGGTCGGAGTGCGACAAAATGAGCCAGGTCCTGGTAAGATAGCTGGGTCCTCACCCGCGCTCGCTATTGACCCTTATTATCAGCCAGTGGATTCTCTCAATCCTCGGAAACGCTGGTTACTCAAGCACCGCAATCTGACTTGAACATAACTACTGGGCCAGCAACACGACAAGCTGCGACTTCGCGAGCGGGGACACCACAGCCAGGCATGCGTACGGAGCTCCCTCCTCGCACTCAAGTTGCGAGACCTTCTTCTCCTGCTGGTTCCAATATTAGTAATCTATCTCAGAATAATTCCAGCTCGAGCGTGATCCGACTCCCTTCCCCACCACCAGCCTCTCAGTTACAAGGGCAACTGCAGATCGTTCAATCCAGTCTACCAAGTTCACTTCGACCGCGGGTTATTCGCCGTCCATCCAATGCGACGCCGCCACAAACCCCCTCGTCGAATGGCTTGCCAGCAAACCTCGTACCGACCCGTGCTCCTCTCTCTGCGTCGCCTCTACGCACTCCCAAAGAAAATTACCCTTTCGCTGTATCTCGCCCCTCTGCTGAATTTGTTCACGCGTCGAGTCCGCTTTCAGCCACTCCCACAGTTGCCCAGCTTCCTCGATCAGAGTCCCCGATTTCTGTTCGATCTCAAAAGCTGCCTTCAGGCAAATCCATACCTACCCCAGAGCCTCCGCAACCTCGCCGGGAGCATAACAACCGAGTATCATTCTTTGACCCTCTTAATCAAGCTGCTTTGGATAGGCTTGTCGCGGGAGATTATCCAGAGGATGGGAGTGCAGGTGAAGAGGAGACCTCGCAGGCTACAATGGCGAGTGTAGAGGAGATGCTCGAGGGGTTTGAGTGGGCCAGCGATGATTTCTTTGGGAAAAAGAACGCAAAGGGTGCAGCAGACTTGGTTGAGGCCCGTCTGTTGGACGAGTTGATAGCCCTTGAGAAGGTGAACCAGACACCCAGGAAACCTCATGTTTCTTAACTACTAACTCACGTTCCAGGCCAATATACACTCCTTCGTAGAGTCCGATGATCGTGTGGCCCTGGTCATGAATTTGCTAGAAGAAGCTATCACTGAAGTCGACGCAATGGACAGCTTAATTTCATCATACAAAATTCATTTGAACGTTAGACCTTGTCATCAAACTGGCTGTATCGTACACTAAAATATCTGACCGCAGGCCGTCGGGGATGATATCTCGTTCATACAATCTCAGCGGCGCGGCTTACAGGTTCAGACACAGAATCAACGCGGTTTGCTGAGCGAGCTCGAGAATCTCCTTGTACGTTCTTCCGAATCTGCCACCATACGTCATACTGATGCTAGGACAGCAAACCGTCCAAGTAGACCGTGAAGTACTGGTGACGCTTACTCAGGAATCCCTCGAAAAGGTGTCTGGGATACAGAAATTGGAGACAGCGGCCACAGAACTTTATAAAGCTCTCCAAGCTGGTCAAGACACCGGTATGTTTGTACCTTTTGGCGTTTCTTCCCAGGGTTTCATTGTTCGCAGACATGGCTGCTACCATGGAACGATTAGACGAATACAGGACCCACAATGCACAGTTTTGCAAACGTGTCTATGACTATTTATCAATCATGTCTGTTGCACAGGTGAACTGTTTTTCTGTGGTCATGAATGTGATACTTATATTCCCTACGTAGGCGGAGATTATCCTGGATGGAAACAATGGGATTACCAAGCCTGGACGAGGACGTCCGGTTATCAAGAGTCATCAAGGCATGGAGGCATACCTCGGTCGTTACGCTGGACTGCTTCTCTACCTGAAGGAGATGGACGAGAGTATATATTCAAGATTCTGTGGAGTAAGGGGATTTCAGTGCCTACAACTCCTATTGACGGATCTATCTCAAGGCGTACTTCTCCACCACCAGTGAACTTCACAAAAAACAGATGGGGAGTGTACTCTCCATTTACGCGGGACTGCTGAAGAGGACACCAGATGAAGATGCTGACCAGAGTTTGTGATCAGCCCTTTTAAGCAATTGTTTGGCTCATGATGAGATAGACTTTGGGTCGACTAATGAAAATAGTCAAAAGGCATCAATTCGTCGCGCTGGAACCATAGTCCGTTCGCCTATCGAGGGACGAAAGGATCGAAATAAAGACAGGGAGAGGCAGACGAATGAGGAGTATCGTGCACCGGAGGTGCGCTTATATTTGATTCAGCTAGTCTTGACTTACAATAGTATTAGGCTCTAGGTCTTATTTTGGAACAGATTGCGCCTCAAATCTACCGGGAGGGAGACTTCATTGCAGATTTCCTGCAAATCAATGATGCTGGTCTTACGTTTGCTGATTACGCTGGGCTGGACAATTACTTCAGGCGACAAGCTGCACGAAGCGCAGGCTTGAGTCAAACAACCATGAAGCTCGCACGCGGTGCCATGGACTTAATTTTCGGCTTTTTACCTGCCGAGCTGAAGCAATGGATTGATTCCGCTATTGCCAAAGATACGTTGTACGTGTTGCATGATTTTCCCATGGAGAAGTTTTGTTCATTCCGCCGATAGGCAGGTAGTAGGAGTCATAGTCTGCTTGGAGCGCTTTGTAGCAGATGCGGATGAGCGTGACAATTTGTTCTTTCTGCAAATGCTGGAAAAGCAACATACTAGGCTCAAGGGAACCTTCGATCGCCATATCGTAAGCCGTTGTCTCTGCTATTAAATTGCTGCTCACGACAAGTTTGCAGAATCAACAAATCAAGATGATCGAGGAAACAAAGCTCACGAGCAAGAAGCGGAAGGGGGTCGCTCATTTCGTGAAATACTTCCCGATCTATGTCGGTCGCATCGAACAGCAACTAATTGGCGCGGATGGTTTGGAGGTCAGGGCCAATGTTGATCTCGCTTATGAGAAGATCGTGCACAGCATGTTTGAATGTCTTAAGCACATGGCCACCCTTAGACGGTGACGATGAAGACAAGGGCCAGCTCAATTATCACGTGCTGCTTGTTGGTAAGTGAGCTAATATACTTCCGATCGCTTGTTAAAAGTCGGCTTGTAGAGAATATGCACTACTTCGTTGCGGAAATGTCCCAGCTGGATGTAGGCTCGGTTTCTGGGTTCCTGAGACAAGCGGAGGCGATTTACAATGAAAATCTGAACGCCTATGTCAAAATTGTCCTCAGACGACCTTTTGCAAAGATCACCGTACGCGCAGTTGTTTTCTCATTCATCACCACTTTCTTATTTTTGCCTTCCACACAGGACTATTTCGACGGTATCGAACGGTTGCTCACGACTACTGCCCCGACCGAAGTCTCAAAGAACAGCAACTACAACAGATCTTCGCTGAAGAAAGTTGTCAAGGAGTTTGATGGCAAAGACATCCGCAAACATCTTGATGCCTTATTCAAGCGCGTTGAGAAGCATTTTACTGAAGCTGAAGAGAAGGCGACGAAGGAACAAAGCAGCGGCATTGCTCCTGGTACGGTCATGGTCGGCGTGTGGAAAGCTTGTGAAGAGGAACTACAAAGAATGACAGAGAACTTCAACAAGCGGATCTCGCAATGTTATGCGGATAGTGGCGTCTCATTGGAATACACTAGTGCCGATGTTGAGACATCCTTCAGGCGTCACAGGCTCGGGTCATAACTTATTTTGCAGTACTAATAACGAACCTCACATTGGATGCACATTGTATAGTACGCACTGTCTACCATATACACATACCACCCATTCTTGTTGAAATGATAGAATAAGAAATAAAAAAGAATGTCCGTGCTTCGGTGAGTTTTGATAGAAATACTTCAACAAAATGAACTTTAAGTGGACTCTGAGCGTGCCTCAGGGGTCTGCTCGCCATCATGATTGACGTCAACACCACTGGCATATGTAGCCTGTTTCGCAACAGCATCGGGAGAGGAACTAGGTTTCGTGGAAGACTTTGATAATACTCCCATGATGGCAGGACCATAAGACGTCCAAAGCCCCTTCACTGATTCGAGGGAGTAGGGCTGTTGTCCAGGTTGGCCCTCCCTTGCAGCTTGAGATTGTTTAGTGATGGGAGTCTTGTTCAAGATGGTCCACACGAGGTCAATGAGCATAGAAATGCGCGACTGAAGGAAACCAAGGACATTGTTCTGAGCAGAAGCAATGCTAGAATCCAACTCTGCTTCATTCTTGGAGCAAAAGGGTTCAAGGTAGGTTTTGTAGATGTAGGTCGAACCCTGTCTGTCTGTGAAAACCTAGATAAGTACAGCAGGAGATGACTACGGACCTGGAGTTGCGGGAGAGATAGGTAAAGCAAGAAAAGGGTTCGTGCTTCCCAATAAAACGGCAGCCTTATACACCAGATAGGGGTGAATAATGTTGAGACGAGATGAAATAAGTGAAAACTAACCATGATACGAATGGACCTATTGTTGACTCAATCGCAATAAAAGCTCCAACGACAGCCCAATACATCGAAAGGCTCTGAAGTTCACCGGACAAAGGAGAGGAGAGCGCCTTGTAGGTAGAATAGCTTGGCAGTAAAAACGCGAACCACGCGCTGAAATGGAAGTATAGTCAGTGTATTTATGGCCATGATGAGTCGACAGATATCATCACCAAAGCAGATGGGACACCATAGACATTAACATTATGAATTCCTCTCCAAACTTCGAACGGTGGTCGACGACGATAAGTACTGATCACAAACTGTTGTCGGAATAAATTATAAACAATGAACAGAAGATATGATACTTGTACTGACAAGTGTTGCGATATCAGAAACAAGTCAAGGTGGGTTGAGTGCGTGTATCAGGATCAGACACTGGCAGTACTGCGGCCACGTACTCAAACGTCACGGAGTTGGATTACATACGGCTTTATGTAATATCGCCCCTTTTAGTTGGAGTAGTTTGCGGACTCAGACTCAGTTCTGCCTCGACTCGGACGTCCTCGCATGCATGCGAAACTAAATTTTGTGTCCACATGTGCCATAATTGTCCGTCATCCACCCTTAGAGCTGCTAGCTGCGGCCAAAGAATTCACAAAGCAACTGTGGTCATTGTTCGATTAGAATGACAAGGACTAGGCAGTGGACTGTCCAATATCCACATCTCCATAGCGGTAGGCCACAATCCACAGTAGCTTGATCGATAGTATATATACCGTACACGAAGGAAACTGTTTGGTATCACCTCCAGCCCCCAAAAACAGGCAACGTCTCTTCCAAGAAAGCTCAAGTCATCACTATGAAATCTCAAAGCACAAGGTCTCCGAGTCATCGTACTTCTCCCTATCAAGTCGAAAATACTCCCAAGAGGAAATGTATGACAAATGAGCAGCTTAACATACTTGACCCCTATTATGCCAAAAACAATCGCCCTACGAATGATGATATCGAATCACTGGCCAAGGCGATTGATACGTGAGTTTGGATTCCTTCACATAGTGCGCTTACCCAAGCTGACCAAATGGATGTATAGTCCAGCCCAGAAAGTTAAGAACTGGTTCAATAATCGGCGCGCCAAAGAGGCTAGACTACAACGGAATTCATCGGATATGTTATCGCAATGCTTCTGGAACATGAGCATTGATGATACCGATGACTTGACCGATTCGGACGACAACGATGACGAGCACGAGTCGGCTGATGCCCAAGGTGCCCTAAACCAAGGGGATCTGGACCAAGAAGCTCTTTATCAAGAAGCCCGCGCCTGTGTAGCGACGATGGCAGAAATGTCACCCGAGGAAGTCGATATGCTGTTCATCGAGCAAGAAACCCACGCCGCCCGCGCCTGTGTCTTGGCCATGGCCAAGATGACACCAGAGGAAGTCAATGCGGCGTTTATTCTCAACAACCTCAAGCGACGAATCATTGTTCATCCTCCTCAAAAATGACAACGTGACGTGTTTTCAAGCGTTTGACTGGCTCCTACACGGCTACTCGATCAGCGCTATATAGCCGCTATATGATGATTATTACTTACTTACCTTGTTATTGATACCCGACATGAATATGATGTACTTATATTGGCCCCAGTAGGCATCATGCACTGCAGTGAGGCAGCCCACCATCTTCTAGCACGTAAAAGATCGCACTCCATCATAGGGTCAGCGATACAAATTATCATTTGAGAGATTCTAGCGGTCCTCCGATTATCCGCTCCTGGTTTGTGGAAGTCTTGACATCGGAAATGAACCAACGATTACTGACTCCGAATTTTGGAGCCCCATGGTAAAACCTCGGACTCACCGACTGCTGGCAGAACTTGAAAAGGTCCTCTGAAATTGAGTAAAGTTCTCACAAGTTGCCAGAAAACTATCCACGGTAAGAGCCACAGAAATGAGTATGATTGCAGCAGGACACACTGGTACTACGGACAACATTTAACTGGTCACTGTAGTAGGAGCTGATAGAAGCTTAGTACTACCGCGTTCCAGGGGTATCAAATTCGGGAGGAGCACAACTAGGGTCACTCCAATCAACGAAGTCGACCAGGGCGCAGCCTTGACTGCATAGATACGTGAGGGGGGGTTTCCAACGATATCAGAAGCGGCCAATTATAGCCTACTGTCCACAGTTGGACGTGTTCGTTTGAAAACTAAACTGATTGACCTGAAGAGGTGATATTTCAATGATATGATGGATGCAGGGCGCACGGTCAGTGAGTCAATTGCCATTGGAACGATGATAGTAAAGGGGAGTTAAAAAGGGTGGCATGGGGATGATAGCAGATATGGCTGCCATGGTCGTGGGGACTCGTAGGGACTCGTGGGGAGTAACCTCTTCGAACAGTTTGTCCGTTTACAAAATTGATTTTGTATTGAAATTATCTTTTATATTTAGATTTTGCTATTTATTTTTATTTGCTGTCAGCGTCGATATCGTACTAGTAGATGAAGTTGAACAACGTCGCATGTGGCAAGGCAGTCTTCGCTGAACGTACGTGTTCGGTTCGGAATCGCTTTCTACCTGAACTCTTTTTCTATCTAATATCCTGGCATTAAATCAGTCTGTACAATACTCCAGCAGTGCACGCATCAATCATGGATCCTCCTTCAAGTGCTAACTCTGTACTTCACAAGAAACATGATGACGATTTCGACAAGGCTAATGACAAACGGGATGTTAAGCCAGTCGTGAAGACTCTTAATCGTGTCCCTCGTATGTTCAATTAAGTTCTTCATGTATGAGATCTCCCTACTGACTGGCCCGATACAGGCGCCTGTGTGAGCACGCTCCGGCTTTCCAAGTTCCCGATGCATACTCACTTATGCCATTAATTGAACAGAATGCTTGTCGGAAACAGAAGATGCGCTGCGAGGGTGCTGACAATCCACCATGTAGACGTTGTCGTCATGCAGGACTCGATTGTCTCTTCGAAAAGCCTACCAGAGAAGCAACTCTCACGGGCGAGGCAGGACTTGAGTCAGTCAACTTGGCTCTATGTCATGTCACGATCTTTTACTTACAATATTACAGGCGTATACGAAGTCTAGAAGCTCATGTTGCTGAGATACGTTTCACTCAATCTTCGATACAGAATACTCTTCTCGAGATCGTTGGTCACCTTCGAGGCGCTACGCCGTATAATAACCGCTCTCCCTCGACATTCTCACAGGCGCCCTACAACACACAGTCGCCAACAATGCAATCTATGGGATCTCCTCCAATGTCTTCTGGCCCGAACGGGTCCCATGCGGGCGATCCAGGTATCCACAGCGTACAGGTTGGCCCTACCACGCCCACAGCCTATCACCCTAACCTCAACCATGGATCTCTTCCACCTATGATAAACGCCCCACCGCGTCATTCGAGAAGCTCTGTATCCCAAGGTGCATTGGTATCTGTTGGGCAATCTCCTGGTCATGGAGAGTACCACCCACCACAGCTTCCGCCCTCACATACCAATTCGACTTCACCGACCCAATCATATGGTTATTCCCCTTCTGGGCAAGTTTTACCCCCATTTTCCACGTTACAAGCGATCGGTCGTACAGCCTCACAAGTATCTATACCTGGCCGTCATGATTCACATCAACAAAGGCAAATGCAGCGTGGCCACAATGTGCATTCACCTTCGGGATCTAAACGTACCGCCCCGTCCTCGTCCAATCCCACTAGCGCGGACTCCACAGACGTTGATGATGATAATGGAGAACTACCAGCCTCTGGCCTGGTAGCACCATGGGAAGTTCTAAGAGGTCTAGCTGACGTGGCTATTGAGCGAGCTGCCAAGGTCAGTGATTTTGCCGTTTCACACCCACTGCGCGTGAACCCCTATCATATAGGAAAATGGCGAAGGAAGCAGTGAACCACAGAGCAGAACCAGAACGCCGTCCCCCGAGCGAAAATCTAGGCCAATGAAGAGGAGAAAGATCCGTCATCGGTCCTCCCGTGGTTTGACTTTCCCGGATGGTAGCGTTTTCTTATCCACTTGCACAACTGATTCTCAATGTTTAAATGGGCAGTTGTCACGACGAACATTATCTCGGAACAAGAAGCCCGTGAACTGTTCAGAATGTGGTTTTATTTTTAGCCTCTTTTCTTCATGCTACGTACCAATGCCGTTACACAGATTTTATGCGGGATGTTCCACCTTTCTCCCAGTATTCGATTGCCAAGTCGACACTTTCGATGGGCTCCATGAGCGGTCACCGTTCGCTGTCGACGCCATCTGCACAGTTGCTGCCCGCGTGAGGGACGGCGGAGGTGACTTGCTGACTTATTTTGTTATCAGCTTATCTCATTATCCATCAGGAAATGCAAGCGAGACTTACACCCGATGTTTGGAAGCAGTGCAAAATATTTCGTGTGCCACGCTGTTTGCTCCGGTCAGCCGCGTAGAAGCCGTGCAAGCGATGAGTGAGTGTGCTTTCCGTGACATCCAAATTGAATTAATCATTTGAAAGTTCTTGTTTCCGGGTGGTCGGATAACGGTTGGCTCAGTGGCGGTCACGCCGTTCGCATGGCCATGGAACTGTGTAAGTAGAATATTCACTGCAAAAACGAATGTCTGAGTGTTTTATTCTTTTTAGCACTTCACAAAGCTTGGCCGAAACTTCTGAGGCGAATGCAAAGCAAAACTAAAACTACCATTGACGGTTCGGAAGATCGCGACCTCGTTGTTGCATCCCGAACTTGGTTTTGCCTGTATCTCTTCGAGCATCAGTGCGTTTACGGTCGGCCTTAAGCACATTTTCCGATCACTGATTGCATATCAAAGATTATCCTATGGCACAGGACGTCCAGCCATCTTAAAGGATGATGAAAGTATATGGCAATGCCGTTTGCTCCTACAGCACCCTTTAGCAATTGAGGATGATATGCGCTTGGTTTCGACTGTTGAGCTTATGGCTATCCGCGAAAGAGTCCACAACAAGCTGTCACCTTTTGAACGACCTGTCGATGAAGTGACTTTTGCAGTCATTCAACAGGCTGACTCTGAATTCCGAAATTGGTATAAAACTTGGGATCAGGCTTTTTCGCAAAAGTATGAAGATGCAGGTGCGATTCAACCGTCAGGAACCACTCCCCGTATGCCCTGCTGACTCTTCGTCAAGCGTTTTATCGACAAAGTTTGCAGATCCAACAACTTCATGCAGAGCTGTTCCACAATGCAACTGCCTTACGTGGTATTAATGGTCCAGAGGATGTTGAGAAGATGCCAGCCGCCCAAAGGGAATTGGCAATACGTTCAATACACACTGCTCGCCAGGGCCTTGAAATCACAGTTAACTCGCCATCGTATAGCGAAGGCATGAAATATGGTTGGCTCCCGTTATTTTATTTTTTGAGAATCCCTAAACTCGCATGAAATAGCTGTTCACTATACACATGCGACTGCAACATTTGCAGCATCACTCTTACTGCGGTTGGCACGTCTTTTGTAAGTTACGCGCGTTGTAGGCGGTGAATAACGTACTCACGCCGTCTCAGCCCGACTGATTGCGATATGCAAGAAATACGATCGCAGGTCGAACGTCTCGCTGGCTTAATGTCTCAAAGTGAGTTCTGTTGCACTTTACTGTAGAAACACACTCGTCAACTACTTCCTTGGCAGTTCCTGGCAAGCGTTATGCCATCACGCTTCAGCTGATGCTGAAAAGAGCAAAGAGGCGTAAGGCAGCATCAAGCTCCCGCTCCCCCAAGATACCTAGGGAGCCCCCTCGAAACATGTCTATGGTGATTGACATGCAGCAGAATTTGCACATGAGCCCCGAGAATTTTGCTCAAAAGTATGATGTCGCATATCCGAGTCCTGAAGTCATGCAGCAGATGCAGATGGGCATGATGCCGCAGCAGACCGCCGAAGTCGACAACATTTGGCGTGGCTTTGAAATGACGTCGAACGAACAACTTCCAGTGTGGATTTCTGATCAGAGCCTGGGTGGTAACACATTTTCCCAGCAAGGCATGGATGCATTCTTGCTGCCTGCTGACTACCTACCTCCTGCCCCTCAGATCTGGTAGTAGTTCTTATCCACCGACATGCTGTTTTTATGGTTGTCATGATTATTTATAGGTTCTTGTCTATATGTTGTACGATTGTAAGTTCCTATCTGTTCTCGCGTGGTTATATATTTCTAGTATTCTTGTATAGCTCTTTCATCGCTATTCAATCGATCGGTGTGCTTTTGGATGACTATCCCCGGCTCAGGCTGGGCTGAATCGAAAGTAAGATGTACAGCATGGAAATTCGATCGGTGTGCAATCACGACCATCAGACTGGATCAGAATGTTTGAAGGGTATAAAAGCAAAAGTCCCTGATCTATGGTCTTCACAACCTTTTTTTGTGCATATAATGTACTCCCCTGTCATCCCAGAAGCGCGCAGGCGACCTGTATGTCATGAACGACTCCCGCATCTTGCTGGCATTGGCCTTGCGAGAGATTCGCCTTCATCCTCGCAGCAGTCGACTGCTAGCTCAACTTGGCGACCCACTGATGAGGCGATATCAGTTTCCTCATCTCAGCACACCAAGGCTAGGGAGGAAGTTGCTGCTGCCGAAATCAGCCGTACCTTCAGCGCACTGGAAAACGGAAGGACGCCACCCAAACGAAGACGCTCCGTCATGGACAGGCTAGTCCCTTTCACTCGACGCCCGCAAGAAGCGCTTGATGAAGAGATTTTCAGTGAGATGAAGACCTCTAATCCGGCGAGCTGGAAAACGAAGGGGTCCTCGATCAGCGGGGATGCCAACGCTGAAGTCAAGCAACCCAAGCTGCCTTTGGGAGGGGGAGGTCCAAACAGCTTTTATCAGGGGGCCAAGCTTCGTGCCAGCGTGATCAAGAGCAAGCGGCCTTCCGCTATAACAAAACACGTTCAAGGTGAGCCTCGGAAGAGTATTATGCCTGCCATCCAATGACGACCTTGTATAGACATTGACAAGCGTCGTGCTTTCATGCTCAAGCTCGCCAAGTGCTTGCTCGCTTTTGGTGCTCCATCCCATCGTATCGAGTCGCAGTTAGCCACTGCTTCCCAGATCCTTGACGCGAAAGCCTCGTTCGTCCATATACCGAATATCATCATCGTCACGTTTGGTGATGAAGACATGGCATCCGTGGAGACTCATTTCGTGAAAGCGAATGGACGAATTGCGCTTACCGCGTTGCAAGGAGTCCACATCGTGTATCGCAAGGTTCTTCATGACAAGATGACCGTGGAAGAAGGCACCAAGCGATTGACCTCCATACTCTCCGCTCCCCCGATATATTCGCTGTTGGTACGCTGCCTGTTAGCCTTCGTATGCGGCTCTACTATATGTGTCCTTGCGTTCGGGGGATCGGTCATTGATATGTGGATTAGCGGAGTGTGTGCCTTCGTCTTGCAATATCTAGGCCTTAACACCGCCACAAAGAGCGCGACGTACGCGAACGTCTACGAGTAAGCGATCGTTCCCTCTGTATTCACTCTATTTAGCAGATTGATTAGGATATCGATTGCCATCATCGTGTCTTTCGTGGCTCGAGCACTCGGCACCATACCAGGCAGGTTGTTCTGCTACAACGCCATAGCATCTGCCGGGGTGGTATTGATTCTCCCAGGATTTACTATCCGTAAGTGGCTGACTCGTGCTATCTACCACTCACTGCGACGATCCAGATATCAGTCATCAGCGCACTAGAGCTCACTTCCAGGAATATTCTATGTGGATCCGTAAGAATGGTCTATGCGATCATCTATACTTTGTTCCTGGTACGTCCTATTAGCAATTATTGTTTGTCACTTCTCAAATCCACAACCAGGGGTTCGGTCTGACGATAGGCTCCGATCTTTATCTTGTACTCAACAAACACGCCCGGCATAATTTAGATAAGGCCGAAGCAGAGAGATATACGATGTATCACGGGACTTTCCACGCCCAGAACGGCACGTCTCCCATTCCAGGAGGTGCCATCTTCGGTTTTGCCCAAACCAATGACCCTCATATAGTTAATGGTATTGGATTTGATCGTTTATGATTCAACTTATATTGACCCGAACTGAAAGGGTGCTACAGGGAGCCCAATTGGCCATGGTGGAGAAAGGAACTTCCCTGGTGGACGCTCTTCTTCCTCGTACCAGCGTACTCTCTTTGCTCGTCTTTGTCTAACTTGCAGAGGTTGCGCAGCTGGCAGCTTCTGGTTATGGTCGTGTTTGCGTGCAGTGCTTTCGTCGCGAATCGACTCTCAAATAAATATTTTCCTGGCAAAAGTGACATCATTTCGGCTTCTGGGGCATTGGTCATTGGGGTCTTGGGCAACGTGTATTCGCGAGTCATGCGTGGAACCGCTTTTACGGCCATGGTCACTGGTGTCCTGTTCCTCGTCCCTGTAAGTCGTCCTGAAATGTGCTTTATTCGTCCATTCAACGGATATCAAACAGTCTGGTATCGGTCAGGGCGGTGGCCTGCTCTCGTCTGATGAGACATCGTCTACTCAGCAGTACTCGGCTGGACTTCAGCTTGCCATACGGATAATAGAAGTGGCGATTGGAATAACAGTTGGTCTATTTGTGAGTCAGATCTTCGTATATGCCCTGGGAAGAAGAAAGAACGCCGCGCACTTTGCTTTCTGATGATATCTTCCAATTACACGCCATCTATCTATGTACACACATCATGCTGTAAACACTGTACCAGTAATTTGAATCGATGACAGACTAAGATGGAGAAGTGAGATTCGTGAATCAAGGTGTTCTAAAGATTACATGAAGCTTGTTACGAGTAGAGAATTAGTACAGGTATTCCAAAGAGTGTTCCAAAAAAACGAAGAAACGATAAACCTGAAAGGTTTAGATAAGTTACGCTGCGAAAAGCTGATTCAGCTCTTCCATGCGTCGTTGTAGCATGTCGGCTTTGCTGAAGTTCTGACCCAGAGTCATGTTGGCCAACTCGGTCTTCTTGCGCTGCACTTCCAGAAGGCGATCCTCGATGGAATTCTCGATGATAAGCTTGACCGTTGTTACAGGGCGTGTCTGCCCTAAGCGATGCTACGACGAAATCAGTGGACCGCAGCAAAAGGCGTGAAAAGGACTCACAATCCTATCCACTGCTTGATTCTCAACTGCTGGATTCCTGCGAAAGGCTTGAGCAACACTTGAATCACGCGAATTATAAAGATAAACGTTACCAATATGGGTCCATCAAGTACACACGTTGGGCGGCAGTCAAGTTTAAGCCTACTCCTCCGGCCTTTAAACTGACTAGAAGGACTTCACACCCGGGATCATGTTTCAATGCTTCCATGGCGCGGGTACGGTCATCACGTTTCATCGTGCCATCGAGACGATCATAGCGAATGCCAGCCGTCTCCAACGCATCTTCGATCCTAAACTCGGATGAGACAACACCACTTTGCGAAATTGTAATCACATACTTATCTAGCATTGTTGTCCATTGGGAGCTAGAACATAGAGATAAACTGTGAGATCCGTCAGATGAGAATTAGACACATACAAAACAACAGTCTTGATTACGCCATCATCGAGTTTATTGCCTTCATTATCCACCATTTCCACCTCAATTGAATCGGGGTCGTAATTGACAGAATGTGGGTTTGCCCGGGAGAATTGCATAAGGTCCCCGAGTAAGGCCTTGACTTTGGTAGACGGATGGAAGTTCTCGAGTGCAACACCTTTGGTTCGCTTTTCTCGCTTGACTGGCTTTTTCTTGACACCAAAATCAACTGGCGAGCAATCAGGTCGAACTCGAACTGCATCTTGCGGTAAAAGACCAGTCTGGCAAGCCGAGCAGGAACGGCGGACATCGGTGGGAACATCTGGCCAACCTGGGCATACACACTGACGGTAGCATCCCAGGCAAAACAGATGCTGGCAGCGGGTGAGGACGAGTGACGGTGCTGATGGACTACTAGCTCGCGTAGGGGCACGGGAACCGGAACCTTTAGTCTTCCTGCCTCGCTTGGGTGCCGACGGACCATCCATATCCATGGCACCACCACCAACGTCCATCTGCCCCTGCTGATCAGAAGACATACACAGCTCTTCTCCGCATTCAACGCATTGAGTTGTAGCTGCTTCCCGTAGCAAGGCAACGATCGCAGCTGCACGAGTAGGATTGAGACCTTCCTTCCCAATGGCAGCGGCAATGTCTTCGTAACTGGTGAGGTCCATGTTCTGCATATCTCCTAGTGGTCCTTTACCCTCCACAAGCTCGAAGTGGTCGCAAATCTGTCGGAGACGCAAGATTTTCTGGAGTATGCCAACGTAGTTCTTCATGACTTCATTTTTGTTGGAAAGCTCGTTGAACTCGGCTTTGGACTCCGAGAAGAATTGGTCGTAGATGGTCTGCTCATGCGGATCAAATTTCAGATACCGGAGTTCATCGCGACGTGGAGGGAGATGGAGTATTCGACGGCCATCAGAAGCCTTCGACTCCTTTGTTCGCCTCAAGGTAATGCACTTCATGATCATCTGAAGACGTGCAACACCCAATGACTGCCCATACTTGACTGGAGTGCCAATGAACTCCGTCCAGATGTTCTTGTCATCAAAAGGCTCCAGGCGCAAGAACTTGATAAGAGCATACACATCATCAAGCTTGTTCTGAACGGGAGTGCCTGTGAGGCATAATCGGCGGTCTGCCATTAGATCGCAAGAGGCACGACTGCCAACAGTCTGGGTTTCCTTGATCGAACTGGATATAATGGTGTGTTAATCGTGATACATGGGGAAATTATGCAAGAACGTACTGAGCCTCATCAAGCACAACACGAAACCAGTGTATAGTCTGCAGAGCACTAGACGCCTCAGACGCACCAAAGCTCGAACAAGATTTTTTCCTCTTCATTCCTGCTCGTTTTGGTTTCGGCAATTTGAGTACTTGATTACCGCGTTCGTCAAGGTCGACCCCACCGTACCCGTCACTGCTACCATCATCGTCATCTTCGGCTTCTACATTCGCCATCTTCCGATTTTGCTTTGAGTATTCCGATGCTAATGTCGCATACGTAGTAATGACAGCGTCAAAGTCTGCAAGGAATGCTGCGTCTGGTCGTCGGGAATTTCCATGGTATACGTAGACACGAAGTGGTCGACCTTCCCGTTTTCGACGAGGTGGCTTCATTTCCACTTTGGTTTCGGCCTGAGAAGATGGAGGGGAATTATTCTGTAAGGAAGACAACGTGGCGGCGGAGCAGCTCATCCCACCGCCACCCACAACAGTGACTTCTCCTCGCCAATGTTCGCGAAATTGATCTTCCCAATTCGATACAGTGGAAAGAGGGCATATAATCAGCGTCGCTCGACTTTTCGCCTTAATACGACAAGCTCTAGCGTATTCAGCTTCGGCCTTATCCTGGGCTTTTGCTGCCTTTCCTTTGCCCTTGGTGGAAAATGATGGAGAATCAACCTCCGGTATTCCCCACACACTCCCCGCGAAATGAGCAGCAGTCAAAGGATCCTCCAGCATACTCCGTTCCGGAGGAGGCGCGGGCGGAGGCGGTAAAGGCGTAGCAGCAAATGCGTGTGCAGAATCGAGTGTTGCTGCAATAAGGGAAACGCAAGTGATCGTCTTGCCGAGACCCATCTAATCGGAAGACAAGGCACGCTTCGTCAGATAGGGCAGAGATAAAGGGCGGAGGGCAAACTGACATCATCTGCGAGAATAGCACCTTTGGCTTCTTGGGGTTCTTGAAAGACCTCTCTCTGGGTAACTATATGAAACCAAGATGATTGACCTGTATGGAGATCGTTCCGTGGCTGCCACAATGACGAGTAACGACCGTCTGCACAGCGTTTTCTCCCGTTCACGCTCGAGTAGAAAAGTGACCGCCTTCTTTTGATGGGGATACAACGTCGTTCCTATGTCATTACCTTTCGAAGCCAGTCAGATGAAGACAAGGACCACAAAAAATAAACACAACACTAACTAGGCTCTGTCTCTGCTAATTCGTCTCCACTTTTTAGACTCTTGAAAAGCTCGTCAATTTGGCTTCGTTGTACTTCTAATGTTTTGCCGGAAACCATGGGAGCATTCCAACGAGAGCTATTTCCTCCTGGACCAGCATATCCAGATCTGGAAGGAAGCATAGAACGATGGCCCCCAGGTGGTGGAGCATGCGGGTTACAATAGTGATAGTTCATGAGGCGTGAGATATCATATGGGCCAGAGGGGTGGTCAAGCATTAGACCGCATGATTGCAGATAATTGCCAACGACAGCGATATTGCCTTTCGGTGTATAAACCAGCATCTGGAGAGGTAGTATAGGAAGCTTGGCAGAGCGAATGAGCGAATGCGAGGTTCCTCAGAAAGAAAGGAACATCACTTACGTTTGGCGAACCACGCCGCACCTTTGCATCTAAGCGGATCAAGCCCTTACCTAGCATGGGGCCGAGATCTGTGGCGACTTTTTGTTCGACTACACCAAAAGCTTCCCCTTGAGAAAGTTCGCCCGACGATGTTTTACAACTAGGCGTCTTGATATGTATCGTCTCAGTTGCACCTGCCCTCTGAGGATTGTGTTCATACTGCAAGCGGACGTTTGCCCACTCGACATCAGTAATTGAATCCTGGCCTTGCAGATAGGACACGGGGTATAGCACAAGTGCGGTGACTGTGAGCTGTCCTATGCAAACTGGAGTCTTGGGATGAAGGTCATCAGGTAACACGGAAGAGATGGGCTGTTGGCGAGGCCGAGGACTAGGAGGTGGTGACGGAGAGTCGGTAAGATCAATGACCTGATGATTTGAAGGCGGAGCGGATGAAGATTGACGAGTTGGAACAAGAGGAGGCAATGTGCGCGCACCGCCTGTAATTGGCAGTTGAGCAGACGTATTCCGTGGTGCTTGCGATAGACCAGCAAAAACGGGACGATAGTTGGAAGATTGTGGGTGAAGCGGTGGCGGCGACGAATTAAAAGATGTCTGGTCAAGTGGTGAAAATACGCTGGGTTTCATTGGAGGAGAATGATATGCGAGGGGCAGTTGATTTGGAAGAGAGTATTTAGCGTAAGATTGCTGGGGTTCAGTTGAATGCACTGGATCATAGAACATACTCTGCCTGGGCGGAGGGGAATGATAATCGGTTGTTGGGCGCTTCAGGATGCCAGAATTGAAAACGCTCTCAGAAGAATTGGGTTCATCGTCTTCTAGGGTAAGGTCAATATGATTCGCCTGGTTGTATGAGTCAAGTGACAAATTCTGAATATTAGGCGATGATCCCGATGGTGCATGTGTCGCCATTGTGCATGACAATGAGGAAGAGAGCGTTCCGGACGTCACGGACGACGAGTAAAACAGCAAGCGCGAAAGAAGCTGTCCAGTTTAAAGATCATGTCGCAAGAACACGTGACCATCATTAATTCAGTTATCCTTTCTCACGCTCACCATGCCTCGGACTATGTATCAGTCAGCCGCCGGTATTTTCCGTGCTTCCGGACGCGAACAAGATAATAATTAGACTCCATCTCCCGTAGACTCATGGTCACGTTGGTCTCTACTATGTAATGCTCCTACAGATAACCCTCTGTACTGATTTAGCGTAGTCCGTCCACGGCAAAAAAAAATTATGGAGAAGAATTAATACCTGCTCGCCATTTCATTCCGTTCCTACGAACGCAGTCGGACATCAGACAAGTCATATATCTTATAATAGTGCTGTTCGGGCACACAGCCATATGCTCCGGTAAGAGTCCGTGGTTGGAACTTGCCCGAATAGCACTGCTATGAGAAACGCCTAGTACGCCCACATCTGATGGCGCTAACCTCCTGTAAGAAGAGGCAACTGAGGTCGAACGTCAACCAATCAAGGAGATTCACACTTACGAGGTGCCCATCCCATCTCATAGTAAGCCTGTCTTGCAGCTTGTTCTTTAGCTTGTTGTTTAGTGTCGCTGGATCCTTTACCCTTCTCGATCCCATCAACTGGTCCCACATTCGATTATTAAACGCTATTTCAATAGATAAAATGACGTTACATGTGCTCACCAATGCAAGTCACGTTCCATTTTCCGGCATGGGGAGGACCCACTAGTGATGATGGGTAACTGACGCTCACACCACGTTGATGAGCTGTTTGATTGAACAGTGGTAGAAATGCGAGGTGAGGTTGAGCAGGGGCCAGCGGATTCGGAGGTGAGATCCTTGGGGGAGACGGTAGTCTAGCCAGAGGTGGCCGCAAGTACGGATTATAAGGGGAGGGCTGTGGGAAATTGGTGCGTGGGTGTATAGGTGGTGGTGGCAACGGGTGCACCGAAGGTCGTGTTTGTGGGGGCGGCTGGTGCGGCGAAAAAAGTGATGGCAATTGGTAAACTGGTGGAGGAAGGAATGGTGGTAACGGTGGTGGAGGAGCAGAAGGCTCCTCAACTTTAATCCGTTTTGAGGTGGGAGCAGGCGATGATGGTTTTGAAGTCATCGAGGCGATATCAACATCCATATCTTGATTATCGTTCAGTATCGTAGTGGACAGCCGAAGGAGGCCGCCTATCCACTCGTGCACTGTCTGGAGCCCGTGCTCAAGGAACACGGCTCCCAGATAGGCATTGAATATTAGGCGCCCTTCCTAGACCTGGATGAGAATTGAACAATGTGCACGATGAATAAGTAAGTACCTCGGGAGTCTGGAGTGATTGTAGACACCTGGGGTCGCAACGAAGCTCCTCTCGCAGCCGGTACAGTTTTGACCAGATATCAATCGTTGCGTTAGTCAAGAGTTGCGTCCGTTGTACCTACTCAAAAGTAGAAGTAATCATGAACATTCAGAAAATATATGACTCACCTCAATTTGATGCACTGTAAGCTTGGGTTTTCGGAAGAAAAGTAGTTCCGTTGTCATCATCTCCAAAATATTGTGACCAAGGACCGTCAACCGCTCGTTGTCACGAAACTGAGCATTGCACGCAAGTCGGAGAGATCTGTGGGTGAATACTTCGAGAATAATATGCCCTGTAAGCTTCGGAAGGTCAGGTAGCTCCTCTGGCATTGCGTCGAGGGTCTGTGAACGATTTCGTTTGAGGGTATTATGTGACATTCCGAGGCCAGGTTCAGGCGTTGATTCCATGGAGAAAAGAGCAACACTGTGGCCACGAAGGCGAGGAGGCAGAGACATTAATAATTATAAGATGTGCAATGTTTATCCAAGGTGAATCCAAAAAGATCTTCGTGGCTCAAGATGGTGGTTGTGCTGCGTGTTCATTCAAAAGTTGTCACAGTGGGTCCATAACCTATATTTAGATAAAATTACGTACAAAGTTCCGGCTCTTTGAGGTGGCAGTCAGCCGTTAATTGGCAAACACACAAGTTGTTTTGTCCACTGCCAGCAGGAGTACTATTCTGCCGCCTCACTCCCGCCAACGGAAACTGAGCTACAAATGACGGAAAGCCCACTAGATCCCGGTGTTCTTGAACGGACATGGAGCATATTGAGTGTTTGCATCTTTCGAGCCGAGCAGTAATTAATCCATGGTCTTCATTCTGTATGAATGAACTGCAATTTAATTTTCTAGCCTAGGGACATATGTTACATTCTCGCAAGTACGTTTATCTGCATAGTTCTTCGATAAGCAATGGCTTGATAATATTTGTCTCCCCAGCATAGTGAGTGATCGTGTACTTGGTCATCCACATCCTGAGCTCGTTCTTGCAAAAGGTCTCGTCGCAAACCAATATATACACCACGTCTTCTCTCGTATGCCCTACTGCTTTGGAATGAGTTCGGTTCAATTGATTCATCGAGAACCCACCTGCCTTCCAGGAACATGATCATCACACTGCCGATTTCCATTGCCTGGATCACTATTTTACTCGAGCGACATTCATCCTTTCCAACTCCATGAAATTGCAAGCTTCTTTGAAATGCTTTATACTTATACGTGACTCCTCTATCGAATTTCAACCTTGCCTGACCCCTTATAGTGCTGCGAATGCGATGTACAGATTTTTTGCAATTGCGCCGCAGTTGGCCGACGAGTTTCTCATACCGAGTGGTACGTTCCTCCATGACAGCATGGCAGGAACAACCGTCTGGTCTCGGTGCATCGTATGCGGCCTCTTGTAGAAACGCATCACCTACCCAATGCATAAATGCATAAAGATATCCATCGTCACTCGCGTTATGCTAACGCATGCATTGAAGGAGGAGACAAATGGCTTCAAGGAGACGACAATAGGCCGTTATCAAATACTTTTGTAGAAACCATAACTGGGACTGCTTTCGGCTAAAATCCGTTTTCTTCAATACAGTAAAACATTTTCTTGTGTTCTCGCTACCACTACTAAGACCGCTGCACAACAGCAAACACAAAGTTTACGCTTATTTCGCTTATTTCAGTAGTTATAAGACAGCATGTAAAGTATGGGAAAAGATCTGCACTCCTCACTGGCCCAACATCGAAGGCCCACCGAACGCACTGTAACGAGCTGCTTCCTCAGCATCTTGCTTCCGCCGCTGGCGTCTAAGCTGTTTCTTAAGACTATGCACTGTGGCCTGTTGCGAAGGGTCCTGCTCTAACCGTAGGATTTGTGTTGTGATACTGTAGGTTGAACGTCAGAAAGTTACATGCACTACAAGGCGGGATACATCACCTGCGAGGGCCAAGTGCGATGACGGGGCAATCTTCCACATGGTGATATGGACCTCCACAAACTGGGCATTGCGCGGTTGATAATTTATGCTTCTTGGAAGACGATGACTCCGCCACAGGCACAGGTGATGGCCTTCGTTTCGATGGCAGAGCGGGTGGCTCAACGGTTCTACTCTTCCTCTCCCTGTCCTTATCCATGATGGAAAACTCCAGTCTTGCCTGTCGCCCAGCTTTCTTGGCCTCGCCTGCAGGTCTGGAAAGTTGAGAAGGTGACACTACGGAAGGCTTGGCGGACGAAGATTCGAGCGGGGTAACAGAAGAAGAGGTAGATGGCTTGGATGACGAGACTGTCCTCGGTTGCTGAACACCCAATGAATCACGAGCATGTTTCTTTTTTTGCTTGACATAAACCTGGTTGCTGTTGCCGTTTGCGACAAGTTTGAGCGGCTGACCATTAAGAAGATGGCCATGCCCCCTTTTAAAAAGCGTCTGCTCTATAGCATCGATAGCAGCTGCCTAAAGTAAGTGTTAGTATCTTCATGAGATTATGTGAAGCGACGTCCATACCCTGACTGCCCATGGCTCATCCGACCCATGACTCGTCAGTATTTCCCTGTACTCCACCAGATTGGAGGAGTCTTCGGTCATGTAGCAAATCCCCTTTCCATGGCGCGTGTTACAAAGACCACAAAGCAGGTTATCCTCATCTTCTTTTACCGAGGCCTGTTCTCGATACTTGGCTCTGGCCTTGGCTTTCATCTTCACCTTGTCAGAGGTCGTTAAGAGTTCGTCAACCACGTCCGCGTCCATTGAGCTAGTACCCGAATCGGTTGCTTGTGCGCCAGGCGTACCCGGATAAGCGTCGGAATCGCTGGATGCATCTGACTTCGAAGGTCGATGTTTCTTCTTTTTCCTGCTCATGTCGGGCGAGTCTTCCAGACCTTCGATGTGATCAAGCTTTTGCTGTGAAAACAATCAACCTTGCACATTAGTGGGTAGACGTCATCGGAATCACCTGAGGGAATATAGCAGCCGCCTTCCTGCGAACGCCTCTGCCTGTGACTTCGGTTACCTGCTCCGCACCTTTCGCGGCGGCTATTCGCTCAAGCGCTAGGGCCCAAGAATCGCCCTGTTCTGTATCCGGAACATCCTCCTGGATCTCTTCCATTGTGTCCTTGTCTGCCGCCCATACCTTGGCAAACGCAAAGGAGAGCCCAGTCTCCTTGGTAGCTGCCTGTTGATCACCCTCTACTTCAGTCTTCTCGATGAGTTTCTCAACGTCATTGTCGACGTCTTAAAAACGAATTTGAGCTCTTCATCCGTCTAATGACGGCAATGATGTACGCACAAGCTATGTCCTTCGAAGACTCATCACCTTCTTCAAACAAGGTTTTAGCTCCAAACGTAAGGATCGACTGAAGATCTTCGCCAGCGCCATCGTCGTCATCCATCTTCTGAACAATTAAATGGTCGAGAACAAGCTTCTTCTTCCCCATTAGCATAATCCGTTCTAGAATACTCTGTAAGTGCCAACACAAAAAGTCGCCTGGGGAGTCATGCCTTCAGCCGAATCTTTGACCATGAACTTGAACACCAAGCACGTCTTCGTCTGCCCATACCGGTGAGAGCGAGCTATGGCCTGAAATATGTCACTACCGAGGTTAAAAGCCTAATATGAATCATGCCATACTTGCAAGTCCTAGAATGCCAGATCTGAGTTAGGACAGCCAATAGGAATAGATCAAGTCACACACACCTGGTGAGGGTTGAAATCAGGATCGAAGATGATGACTGTATCTGCGGTATACAAGTTGATTCCGACGCCGCCCGCTCGAGTACTGAGCAAGTAGATGAAAACATCCGAGTTAGGTTTGTTAAATTCGTCCATGCCCTTTTGGCGATCGGCCTGTTTAGTGTTTCCGTCCTAGAAAGGGTCAAGAACGCCATTTACATTTAACAAGGGCGCGGATAATTACCAGGCGCAAGTACTTGTAGCCTTCACCTCTGACGAAATCCTCAATAATATCAAGCGCCATAACAAACTGTGGAACATAGGTCATCGGGATGAATTACTGGAGTGTTCCACCCACCTGACTAAACAATAGTATACGATGACCTCTGGCCTTCAGTTTGGGTAAAAGCATCTTCAAAAACCGCAATTTGGTGCTAGCACCTATCAGTCTCTCGTGAGCCTCTGCAGGGGTGAGGTTGCGAGGCTCTATGTCCTCAGAATTAAGATACGGATGTTGAAGGCATCTACATAGGGATGAGTACCAAGTGTCTACGGCTATGCAGTGGTGAACTGACTTGCGAAGTTGCATCAACATATTATTCAAATTGGCCTTGCTGACTAGGGGTTTTCCCGCTTTGGTAGTCGCAGCTTGGGTCAGACTTCGGAGAATGTCCAAATTTTGGCCTACAGGACAAAAGTTAGTATATAACAAAGTTAAGCCGCGATGAACACGTACTGAGGATAGATCTATAGATTTCCTTCTGCAGAGGCGCCATGGAAAGGGGAACGATAACCTCGTTCTGGAGAATATGAGAATACAGCCGAATTCGCTGGGACAAACACACCTTGGGGGGAAGTTGTAGAACTTCGCTCTTGATGCGCCGCAAGAAGTAAGGCTTGAGTCTAATATGCAGCTGCCGCACCAGCTCCTCATTCAATTCTTCATGCTCTTTTTCCAAGGCCTCAAGGTCACTCCATTCTTCGGGATCAAGGAAGTTCATGAGGTTGAAAAGCTCGCGGATGTTGTTGTTCAGAGGTGTCTGATGAAGTTAGCTGCTGATTGTCAGACAATCGCGGAGGTGGCTTACCCCAGTCATGATCACGCGATGAATCGTATGCAGCTCGTTAAGTTTTTTGAACAATAGACTATGATCGCTCTTCACTGAGCCGGGGTCAGCAATGTTGTTTGTGATTAATACTGAGTAACTTACAACGTTGTCCTTCGTCCACAACAAGGACTTCCCAACGCGGAATGCTCTTAAACACCGAGTTGAAACCCCTAGGGTTAATTAGCGTTTCATAAGTGGTCACCAACACATGGTACTTGGGTTCCGGACCACCCTTTCGGTCGGAGGGATGGAACAACTCGTATTCAATGATCACGTCCCGAGCCTTCGCTTCCCCGTAGAACGGTACTACTCGTAACTTTGGTGCCCAACGAGTAAATTCCCGAACCCAGTTCGTGATGGTGGAGTTGGGAACAACGACAAGAGCAGGAGCTCCTTGCCATTTATCGATGATAGTCCCGAGGAAAGTCACGATTTGGACTGTCTTACCCTGTGTAAAGTTAAACGTGAGTAAGTAGGAATGATGTTTACTGATGGGCGCACCAGGCCCATCTCATCGGCAAGGATACAAGGCTGTGAATTCCACCAATTGTCACAGAGCCAGTCAAAGCCATCCATCTGGAAGATCGTTAGCATGTTGGCCGGACAGAGAATGCTAAAGAGCAAACCTGGAATGGCATGAGTTGGAGTTGACTGTTCTGACCGAGCTTAGGTTGACGTTTCTGACGAAGGGCGTGTTGTGCGTATCCATCCTTCACTCTGCTCTCCAGCTTCTTGACGTCCTTGTCCGATTTTCGAACGAAAACGTTCTGCGAGTCTATAAAGCGTTGGAAAGCTTCCCCGAATGCTAAGTAACCAGGCTCGTCAGAACGAGGGGGAGAATCCCAGGTTGCTATTTTGCCAATTGAGTTACACAGCGACAATCGAGAAGAAATATTCACCTTCATTATAGCCCAGGTCATCCCATTTGATAAATGCCCATGCGACATACTTAATATCCTTGATGTTCAGCTCCGACTTGTCAACAGTACGCAAGAAATCGTCGACATTCTCCATACAGTCATCACTAGGTTGTTCACCTTTCAACTGCGCTTTCACCAGCTGATCCTGGAGCTCCAGAGGCAATTCCAATTCCCCATCGCTCTCCACGACCGAGCTCCTTTTACCTTTCTTTCTACGCCCCGACCGGTTGACTGTCCAGAAAAGTACGTCCAGCACACGATCCGTAGTTTTCCATGCAGGGGGAATATAACGCTCTGCATCTGGCAAAGGACTTAGAGACGATACCGACTTGGGCTTGGCCTCCACCTCGGGAGTCTGACTGACATTGACCTCGAATAACACCGGCTGAGCTGGTATCCCTTTCGCGGAAGAATCCACCTGCATGGCGTTTTCTTCAGCAGCAGGATTGTCCAACAACTCTACTTTGGGCCCAGTCGCAATGAAGTTTTTCAGCTTCGTATATGTTGTAGATGCCAACCACATGTGTGGAACCCATTGGGTGCGTCGATAACTTCGCTCGTTCCATTTGATGAGGTACTCCCGAGGTAGCATGCTCTTCGGATCTGGAAAATTCGTGGACGAGTATCGCGGTTCAATGGCGTTGGCAGGATATGGGCGCCATGCAAGAATCTTGTCTACGGTGTACTCATACGAGAAGCAATCCGCGCAACGCCATCCAGTCTCGAATTGATAGAAGGATGCGAGTTTGATGTCGTCAACAGAAGCCGGGTCATCAGGTTCAAAGGTATCTGGAATAGGAAGATGGCGATAATGGGCGAGACGCTTGCAGGTGAAGCATCGGTAGACAAGCTCTCTTGCAGGGCCCGATGGACTGTCAGCGGCATTCGAAGAAGTCTGCGTAGCGTCAACCATTTCGACATCCCGAGTAAGCCCTGCGAGTCTAGGTTCCGAAACGGCGGGTGGTGCAGCGGACTGTTTCGTGATGGATGAATCGGCTTCTAGAGCAATCTCCTTGCAGCCCATACAAATTCCGCCCTTCATGCAGTTGGCACATATGAACTCCGTGGTCTGCATAATACCGAGCTCCTTGCGATTTGGAAGCTCGGAGTCTGGAGGCTCGTGACCGTCTAGCTGTTGACTCTTCCATTCCTCTTTATCACGCGCATGCGCTGCACGGGTGATTTCATCTTTCTGGGTCTTTGCGAGACAACGCCAATGAACTGCAACCGGACACTTTAGGCTGCGTTTTGGACATAAGTATTCGAGAGAGTTAAGTCAGTTTGATCATACCATCGAACCCAACCACCAAAGGACTGAATGAGATCATCCTCGTTCTCCTCGGATCCATAGTCGTCGTCCTTGCGAATCTTTTTCCTACCTTTTTTTGGCTTTTCCAATTGCACGTGAGCAGGAGCTTTGTGACATTTCTCGCAGATGTCCCGATGAGAGCGCAGTAATTCGGTTTCCTCCTCCTCATAGGCATCAAACTCAAGATCCGCAACAGAACGAAAGATGCCATAGGCAGGTCGGGAAACAGGTCCCCGCTTCAGTCGCTTTTGAGTTTTTGCGACTGCTCTGGACTTTCCAGCCTTCTTGGAAGTTTCCATGTATGATTCGCCATCGCTTTCACTGTCACCAGCGTCCTCAACGTAATCCTCTGCGAGGTTAGTTCTTGCGCTCTTGCGCTCACGAGTGGACCTGCGAGCAGGAATGACATCTATGATGTCCTCCTGCTCGTATCCTGCCAATTCATCCTCCGATTCGGTCATATACCGGCGGACATGCCTGCTGCGTAACTTTTTGGGACTGAAAGGAAGCTTTGTTTGAGTTGTAGCACGTGATGTGCTTTTGCCCTTGGCAGCCGCTCGGATAGGCCTAGAATTGGCTTTGCGGGTGGGCATGCTCTGGTCCTGGCGGTATTCGTCTTCGCTCCGGTCGTCGTCCTCTTGCTGGTCAGATTCAGAAGGTTCCGTAAGATCAGACAGGGAGGCCAAGGACGAGGTATAGCCCCACGCTCTCGTGCTCCGGGCAACACCATTGACCATGTTTATGGTGACGATAGTCCTAATGCGAGAATCCTCGTGCACTGCGCTAGAGGATGGGTCAAATTCACCGAGCTCTCCGGCATCTTTCTTTTGATCTGCGATACAAGTTATGAGACATGCGCTATACATGCCACCAAAGTGGAAGCTAACCGTATTCCTCAACTAGCTCAGCATATTCGGCCTGGAAGTCACTAGCAGGAAGCTACATATATATATAAGTTACGCGTCAGATCTGCGAGGAAATTTGAGGCAAAGCGATGCGCACTTTATATGCTAGCCCATCCTTGAAACGCACAAAGTAGGACAGGTCTGTGCCATCGTGGTATTCGCCTACTACACTGTCAATGTCATCCCTGTCGAAAGTCACGCCTTCTTTGAATTCTTCAGGAACAGGTTTGTACTGTTTCCTCTGCGATTCAGACAAGACAGGAAGCTCTATGAAAAAGGACGCTTTGGGACGCGTCGTAGGAGTCATCGCAACTTTGGTGGACGCGACGCTACTATAAGTAGTAGGTGGTGGTCCGCCAGGGGAGCTAGATTTTGGTGGAGTAAAGAGTAAAAGGGGATCAGAGGTCGGAGAAGACATGCTGGGAATGTCTTCTCAAAAGACGCCGTTTCCACTTTGAACCTGAGTGCGTTTTAGACACGCTTTCTTAGAAATGAATGAGCGTTTACAGCAAGACGCGTATGATTTGTCAGCTCGCGTTTTCGTGTTCTCCCGTGGGAATTCAGACGATGCCCCCAATACGCATTAAATTATCAATGACAGAAAAATGGAAGAGAGCTGCATAATGGCAGGATAAATGGCGCGATATATAGTTCGTGGTTAAGGGCAAACATGATAGTGCATCTAATGTCACACGAATCCCCCAGAAACGAGCCACTTATAGCACTCCGCTGCAAGTTCTTCACCATGGTCTATCAATCACAATCAGTATCAAGATAGTACAGAACATTACATACAAGGACACACTGATACAGAACGCATGCGGGATATTGCGGTGCCCATGTACGACTTTCACAGTGCCGGGTTCTGGCCTGAAGACCTGGAGAATCGTTTCTCTTCCTTTGTCAACCCAGTCGTCGTTCTCTGCAAAGTAAAACCAAATCTGGTGTTGAAATGTTTCCAAGGTAGCAACATCCAGTTCTCTGATGCTGAGCATTTCATCGTGTGCCATCGTCATCGCAGCAAAGATTGACGAAGGAGACAGTAGGAACGACTGAAGAACACGGACTTGGGGTATCGGGTATTGTGGAAACAACCGACAAAATATGGTTAGTGGCATAAGACGCAATGCCTGGGCAACCTGTGATACAATGCGCGGAAACGGAGGCCGAAACAATCGCTGGAAGAACAGGAATCATGAGCATGACTACTACCAAAACTCGACTACCAACCGACAACAGTCGACCATTCGGTGTACAAGCAATGTTGGTGATAGTCGGGAAAAGGAAGAAAACTCCCGAAATGGCAGCGGATCGCAGTTTCAAGACCTTTCAAAGAACGTTGGAGAGGCAGCACTGTGGGACACTTCAGAGACGGTACCTGCAGAGCTACCCATGAACCAACGCTGTGGCCAGCGATCACAGTACGCGTATCGACGCTAAAATATGTGCTCAAAGCATCGAAAATTCGAAGAGAGTTTTGGACCTGAAACGGCAACGCATGGTTAGATGAAGCACGACTTGCTGGCGCAATATCCTCGACAGCAGGGTCGTGTCCAATATGTGAATGCGACAGTATCGCCAGTGTCCCAGACCTGTCTTGTTTGTGTATTGCGGTGAGAAATGGATGATAGAAGTCAATGACCCCAGGATTTCCTGTAGCCATTCAAAATAAACTCGGATGAGGTGCTATGGTGAACCTACCTGGTATAAAGAGTAGAATTGTGGAAGGTGACACACCCAATCGTTTGCAAGGCCACCAGTGCACATGTACAGGTGGTATACCTTCACTGGCAGGAAAACGAGCATTTATATATGGAACGCTGAAATCTAGTGCCAGAGATTCTAGAAATGGGGGTAAACTGGTCCTGGAATCGCCAGTCATCCTGGGGTTCTGAATCGCCACTGCGAGTCTGTGAAAGTTCGTAACGTTTGAGTATATTCTAAGCCAACTTGAATATAGCAGTGGTTGTTTACAAATTACCACGGGTGACGGTATGGCCTGAGGCTAGTCTGAAAACGGAAGTAGACTACTTACCAGATAGCTTGAGCCGTATTTGGTGAACAAGTCACTTCTGGCTCGCGGTCACACAACTCAGATGTCTCGAATACCGACCTTTCCTGTCGAACCGATAGGCGCTCCCTCACTGAACAACTCAAACGGTTCTTATTCAACTACCAGACCGTTGCAGATCGCTCGCCCGCCATCACGCCAGGCAGCCCCCAGTAACAACACACTTACCTCCTCCTCACCCAAGGGCCAAGGTTTTTCATCACCCAAGGGTCCCCTCCGCCCACAAAGGTCAGAATTGAGACCGCGCCAGATATCTGAGCATTCCGAGCGGGCTTCCACTTCTTCTCGAGCAACGCAACTCGAAGATTACGCGGCAAGGGACCGTAGAGATAGTTCCAGCACAACGCGCTCAGATTCGTCAGCTGTGCCGCAATACCATAACGGAAATATAATAACTGCAAATAACAGGCCCCAGGTGGACATTCCGCGATCCAGCGCTCAAGATGAGATTTCCCCGACAACCCCTGCACTGGCTTCTGTCTTGGCTGCCTTCAGGGAAGCTGGAGCTCGTAAACGTGCGATGGCAAATGGTAGCGAAGATATAGCATACGAACAAGAAAAACAGAGGGAGAAGGAGAAGGAGATGAGGAAGCAAGAGCGCATCCGCGAGCGAATACCATACCGGAAAGCAACCGGGAAGGCTAAAGCAGGAGATATCGATGGTGAGGAATCTGATCATCGCAACCTGCCTAGCTTCGTGTTTTAATTATCTAATTGTGTGCTAACATCGCGTTGTAGCTGTGCTGGACCAGATCAAGGACGAATGGGAGTTTGTCATTGACCCTGATGTAAGGCGTAGATTCTACTGTCAACCAGTAGCTGAGCGAAATGATCTTGCAATCGTCGCAGTTTAACAATGTTGACTTGGCTTTGTCACTACTCGATGACTCTTCGACAGGCAAAGGCATCGAGTCTTTTCGACAAACCAAGGTAATGCTTTCGCATGCGTTAAAAGGATCAGTAGACAGTAAGCCCCGAGCTCTGCACTCGCGTCCTTATTTAATGATGTTTGTGCTCAGAACACCACAAGGCGTTTGCGGACGCACTTCCACATCATGCTGCTCTTCTCAATCACCTTGGACTTGCCCAGACGCAAATAAAACAGTCGAAGACAGCTCTTATGGAAGCGAAGGAGGCTTTGGGAAATAAGCGCGCTGACCTTGTTCAACTGTGGTCAAGGGGACAGGTGTTAGAAGAAATGATGCGTTTATTGGATCAGATGTCAGTTTCTTTTAATATGTCAATTGGTCCATCTACTGATTATTCATATGTAAAGCGAGCATCTGAAATCGGTGCCCGACGTACTCGAGACTCTGATGTCGGAGAAAAGGTTGCTTCAAGCATCAGTTCTCCTTGTGCGGAGCCTTAAGTTGATCAACAAACCCGACATGCAAGAGATTGGGGCAGTTTCAGATCTGCGAAGTTATCTGATTAGTCAGGAAAATGTGCGTTTGTTAATTGCTCAGCAGCACGTAACATCTTATGACTTAGCAGGCTCTACGAGAAATATTGATCGACGAACTTCACAACCATCTTTATCTCAAATCCTTCTGGTGCGAGTCGCGGTGGGCTGCCTTTAAGCCGAATCAGACAGCTTGTAAGTCATGCCAATTTGTACAACTCTCGCCTTAACATGTCTTCGAAGTTCCTAAGGTTGAATTTGAGAACGAATTGAGTGGACAACCGTCTCCGAATGGTATTGCATATTCTTCCCCTGAATCGTCTTCACCGAAACTTGTATCTTCCCGATTATCTCGCTTTCTCAACTCTCTTGCACTCCGACCAAACGACCCTCCCCATGATCTCAGTGAATCGAACTTTCGCAGCAATATGTCTGTTCAGGATTTGTCTTCTTCGTCTCTTCCATCCGCTCCGTCTTTCTCGTCGAATCTTAATCTTGTTGCGCTTGCAACTCCGGCTTCTCAGACACCTCAACTTGATGCAAACCCGGAAGGTAACTCCTTCGCCTACATCGAAACTCTACTGGAGTCCCTCGCAGTCCTGGGAAAGCTTGGGAGTGCGCTCGATATTGTCGCACAGCGTTTGCAAGGCGAGATATACTCGTTGGTCGAGTGTACCTTGGACGAAGTTGAGGAAAGAACGGAAGAGTCTAAAAGAGTTTCTCTGTTCGGCGCAGCCAGCCTAGGAAGACGGTCAGAGGGTGGGTATATCTTCGTTGCCAACGATTCTGTCGGCATCACTCCAGATGGTGTTGTTCCTTTGATGCCAGCAAAAGGTATTATCCTCCGGACCTTTTCCTTACGCCTTGCAGCACTGGAGTCTTCCACGAAGCAAGTTGATCAGGAAACACTGAAGGACTTCTTTTGGACTGTTTATTCCAAGCTTGATGCAGTAACCCAGGGATTAAGGGTAGTTTGTGAGGTTGCTAATCGTATAGGATCGGTATGCTACGTTTTATTTTTCAAAAAAGCTTCATGCTGACCTGTATTTCCTCAGCGGAAAGACTTCAAGGACTCATCCGGTGCGAAACCGGGAGCTTTGTTTCCGCTCACCGATGTATGGCTACCAGTACAAGCTGAGGTGTGTAGCGCAGTGATTTTATAATCAACATACCAAGTGGGGTACAGGTTCGGGCGCTCTTGCGTGACTATTTGACCGACGAAGAACAAGGCTCAGTGGCGGGGCGAAATCCGATATCGTCTATCAATGAGGTCCTACGAGAAGGTCGGTTCACGAGAGACAAACAAAAGGTCAGTGCAGAATATTGTTGCATTTCTCACACTAATCATTTACTTGCAGTCCATATTCCGATTTGCGGATACTGACATGAAGTCCACGGGCAAAGTCCTCCGACATCACGAGGACGAGCTGACTCGGGTCCTTCGAGATACCATGCCCGGTCTTGTGCAAAATTCTTCCGACAGTGCTGTCCAGGCGACACTGTCGACAGTCGGCACAGACGACCGTCTATTAGGTGTTGGGCAGCATCACCGTTTGCTGATCAAGCCGGATGCTTTCCATGTCAGCGTACTTTTCCAGCCCACCCTTGCTTTCTTGAACCGTGTGACGGAAATCCTCCCCGATGGGGTGGAAAGTGTTCGCTCTGCGAGTGGCGTACTAGATGATTTTGTCCTCAAGGTTTATCTGCCACAGTTGGAAGAGCGCATCTCTGAACTTTTCCATCACGCAGTGACAAGTTAGTTGATCTCGTTCATGTCACCTTATCTTACTCACAGTTCAACTAGGTCCTGATGCTTTCCAATACGATCAGATGTCGACCAGATTTAGTCCAAAACCAATATTCAGAGTTCGTGCTTTTGCAGGTGCTATAATATCAATCATTGATGCACGGTTATCCAGGCAACTACACAACTAATGGCACTGATAAACTCGTTATGCGCAATGCTTCGTACTACTCCGTTCCATCGGGAAAGTTATTCTCGCCTGATTGTTGGCGTAATCATTCAGTTCTATCAGCGCTGTAGTGACAAGTTCCAAGATTTGGTTTCTTCGATAACTAACATCCCTGACACATCACATCTGGTGTTGGCAGCTCAGTGGGCACAAAAATCGGAATTAATCCCGTGCTTAACAGAGCTCTTCGCAACACCCGTGCGTTTCGCGCACTCTAGATGCTCGTGGAACTGACGATTGTTCTGCAGCATTCTAATAATGTGATCAGGTGTCAGCTTAGTCGACAGGAAACACATCTAGAGCTGAATTACCTCGGTCAAGCTCAGATAGTCAAACATGACTTGGTTTCTTCAACCCGCAACTTGGCGAGTCTGTGTGGTCTTTACCGCAGTGTGGTCAGTTGCACAGGATGTATGAATTTCTCGCATTAATTCAATTGATCTATAGGCATGGTTCACAGAGGAGTTGAACGCACTGAAGTCATCTCCAGACGGTACACTCTCGCCGACTACACCTGCGGCACTGGAGTCCGCCAATGGCGTGACGCCGTTCACTCCCTCGGCAATCCCTACTTTTTTCTCGCGGAGTACTTATGACGAACAGCTTAGCCTTCCTCTGTCACGAGAAATGGCAATGTGGGTGTGCTGATCATGACGTTGGTCATCGTGCTCATATAGATTTCTAGGCGGTTCGGTGCCTTGCTTAAGACGTACTCCCAACTGGCCGAGATCATTCTGCATACCATTAGGATCGACATTCGCTGCCGAACAATGTACTATCTGGATGCAGCTATGCGACTTGTTGGTGTTGAATTGCATGTACTTGTCATCCTATTAATTGACTGCAGGGTAATTACAATATCGACCATGAAGCTGGCGAGCCTGACCCATACATCGTGGATCTTAACACCGAAATCAGCAATTGTAACGAGTTTGTGTCAGCAGCGATGCTCAAGGAGGAGCACGAGTGAGTATCTGCCTCTCGCCTCACATAAGCAATTCTCTCACCTCTCACAGATTTGTCTTTGCCGGACTTGAACATTTAATGGAACATCTCCTTATTTCCAATGCTCGATATTTGCGTATGGCGAATGGTTTTGGTATCAGGAAGATCATACGAAACACTCTGGCACTGCAGCAGAGCGTACGGACTATCGGCGACGACCAGCAGCATGTTGAGTTTGAGCGCGCGAAGAGTTATTATTCACTCTTCTTCCTGACACCCCAGGTACGCTTCCTTCTTTGCTTGTATATGACAAACTGCTTATGAGTCGAACCAGGGTTTACTCGACAGTATTCGTCAACACCAGAATTTCACCTTCGATGAGTATAAGACCATACTCGATCTTCAGTGTGGGGTGGATCAGTCCATCGGTGAAGCTGGAGTCGCTAAAGCCGCGGACCACAATTACAGCATGTATCTTATTGACCTACACGGTTTGGAGCTGGAGAGTTCCGCGGACATCAGTTGAGGTTTAATCAGACTTTGGACATCTAGTCATGTTTGTATATTTATAACTAGTACCTTGTGGGTGATAGCCACTGAAAGTTTTCTGACCACTTGAATGGATTGCCTCCTGACGATCACGGCCTCCGACTAGTGCCTTACCTGCTCGCCGGATACTTTTGATTCCACGCTACATCGTCGTCCGTCGCGCAGGGTAATGGTCTCCCTTGATTACGTGCCTTGAGCGCATTCGGTGCCAATGACACCGAGAAGCCGCCAGACTTCTTGGTTTTCATGTCTTCGCACACTGAGATGAATGTAAGGATGGGGAGCCTTCCCAGCAACTCCTGGTATCTCCTGCGCAACCATCGTCTTGGAAGGAAAGCACCAGATGCATTCTTCGGCTTTGTTGTTAATTGAACCAGCTCCTCGAGGACAGTGGTACCGTCAAAGCCAATTTTCCGGACAGCAGTCAAAGTACCCAGGTCGCTGCCTTCGTCGCCGACTTCTCGAGAAGGCGAAACGGAAATCTGGAGAGGTGGAAGCACTTTCTTCCACTCTTGTCTGAAGTATTTCCAGCGAGCGTTTACTTCCCGGCGTTTACTGAAAGGACCCAGTATCTGGGCATCAGATGAATTAGGGTCTGCACGTTGGGGAAGTATTGGTGGGAAACTGAGGTCGCCAGGTACCAAAGGTCTTTTCCTGCGGGCCAGACCCGAAGTGAGAAGTGCGGTAAGCTCTTGGGAGTATACGGGAGGGCGCGAGGATTCCTTGCCGGGGATGATTGGCGGAGGAAGTGGTGCATTTGGGTCAGACAGTAAGGGCTACCGGAATGTCATCAGGTGATCATGAGCAACGCAAACGGGCACTTGAACTCATCACCTCCATCAATTCCCACCTTAGTTTACCTACCCGTCCGTAGGCAAGGTCCAGGATACGGTTAAAGGACTGGTGGCTGCCATTATTTGCTGCACGGACTTGTTGTATGGTCTAACCAGAAATAAGACGAAAATCGGTGCTTGACAAAAGTAGCCTCGCCTTTAAAACTCTCTTGAGCTTCCCGGTCCTGCGATCATCACATTTATTCAGCAGCGCAGCGCGACAGTCATCCTCTGCCTTCAGACGGAAAACCCGACTACGGGCTATTAGTAATGCTCACACTGATCCGGGGATGGACCTCACCGAAGGTAAACGTGGGGTAACCGTCCAATCTCACGAACATAGCTTCTGTATACTGACGCAATTGCCTGCTGTCCATGATTCATGACAATGAGACGTGCTTGCTGGTATGTACTACAAACTGGTCGAGGGCGTGAGAGTCACAAATTCAATTTGGTATTATTTTGCCCGAGTGAATCGATACATGAGCTCGAGCCTCGAAGTTTAAACGAACTTCCAGCTCTCACAATATCATGGATCTTGATTCTGCACCAATTATTTCCCTCCCAGTCACTGATTCAGAAGCCACTAAGAATTCCTAACTGACGAAATATACTTGTTTATGGATTTTGGCATGGTCTTAAACAGGGTCGACCCCTGCAAACCACGGATCAGTGAGCAATTCTGCAGCACTGGGCCTATTTGCGGGATCCAGACGCAAACACCACCGTATCATAGCTGCTGTAGATATGATGTCTTCCTCCTCTACTACATTTTTGCAGCGTCTAATGCACCGCTCAATGTAATCCTGGCAGAGTGGTGGATCTGAACGTCGGAAACGACCTGCGTGTGAGGAATCAAACAATGCACAACTCATGAGGATCTGAGAAGTGACACCTACATGTCTCGCCATCAAAAAACACAATAGCTCGTTGGCTATCATTAAGTTGCTCTGGGAGAAACCTTTCGCCTGTGTAAGACATCATCTGCCATAAGATATAATTTGGCTCATCGAGGTTGAGGGGTGGCCAGGGTTCGAAATTAAATAAAGGTAGATCAGTGACAAGTTCGAAGATCTGAGAAACATTTGTTTGGCAGGACATAGCAACAGAGCAGAGAGAAGTACACACCAAACATCCAAATGACCATATGTCCACAGGTTTGTCCCAGGGTCCTCTTATGAAATTTTCAGGCGGGCGAAGATTATCCCATGAATGGATCTCATCAATGCTTGCACCAATAGGGAGGGCTGAAGCAACTCTGAGTCAGCAGAAGTAAGTAGAAACATTGGAATTCACTTACAACGGCGGAATTTGCCAAGATGAATGTCCTCTGCATTGCCTCCTGCAGAGTAGGTACTGGAAGTGGCTGTGACACTGCAGCCTGCATTCTTCCATCATAAGATTCCTCTGGAGGATATCGGCGAGATGGGTCAGACTCGAGTAGGTCATCGATATCAGAATTGGACATGCAATTATCCAAAAAGATGGCCTCAAAGGATAAATCAGTGTGGACCACACCACGGCTATGTGCATGAGCAACTCCACGTAGTGTGTGTAGAAGAATGCGTTTGGTAAGGGGGAGAGGGAGGGTTGGGCCATTGTAAGCTCTGAACAGTCCAATCAAACTTCCGCCTAGGATCTGTGTAACTAAGCAGATGTGATCCCCTGAACTGCCTTTGCCAGGAAGTGTGAAGTGAGACAGGATTCGAAGACAGTGGGCATTTGGTGGGGACAAGATCCGATACAAGGTCTGAAGCTCCCAAGCATGTTGTGGCCGGGCCACAACAGTTGCTGCACCAGTGAGTATCTTGATAGCAACAAATGCATTCAATTTCTATCAACTTTGGTCACTCTAAGTTGTTTGAAAATCTGAATTTTGACTTTACATTCTGTCACGGGCAAGCCAAGTACTTGAATATATGCTCCACCCGAGCTTTCTGCAGATAATATAGCGGTCATCTGGGCCAATTGCCTCGTTGAACTCGAGCTGAGGCCAGCCAAAACTGTCATGAACTGGCAGCCCCAGTGGCTCCTCAAAGAATACCCGATTGTCGACACAAATTTTGTCATCAGGGGTAGTGACGGAGAGAGATACATGCTGTCTGGACGGCTCGACATGTTTTGAAATTGCAGAGGTCATCCCATCAGAGTCCTAGGCTGAGCAACTGTAGTTCGAAGAAAGGTCACGGGAAGGATGCGAGAGCGAGGGATAGATGAATACATCTTTTTTACAGTGAATAACGAGGAAGATGCTTTGGATCCACTGGAAAGGGGTCAGGGCTTGTAGGGACATGCCGTGGCACTGCACCTTGGCATGCATGACATAAACCACACCAAGCGCAGCAAAAATGATCCCATAATTCAGGAGTACAGATACGAAATGGAAAGAACATTGTGTGAGCGGCAGGTAGCATTAATAAGTCAAACGGAACATGAACTGGAAGCTATACTGTTTCGTATCAGGATCCCAATATGACCAGTTCCAATATCCGGCATCGTCAGCTTCGTCTTCTATCTCGCGCGCAGGAATGCGGAAAGCAATTGTCTCGTACGGTTCAGCAGCCACCTAGCATCCAATAAGCAACGTGTAACTTGGGAAGTAATCGCACCTACGATTAGATACTGGTATGCCTTGTTCGGAGGCTCCCTCTTTTGCTCCCAAGCGCTCATAAATCGTCGGCGAGGGATGACGTCTGCTTTGATCTGAGGAAGGTGGACCTGGACCATCATACCTTCTTTGCCAGTATCTTTGTCCCGCACTTTTGTCACTCGGTATCCTGGGCGTCCTATTTTGAGGAATACTTTGCGTTGTACATTGCTTTGAGTTGGAGCAATCATCAACTGCGTGTCCTTGGCATCGCGAGCAGCACGACGAGCAAGATTGGTCTGATGCTTCTTTCCCTGAGTGTGAGCCAAGTATGAACCTTCGTTGGTGTGAAGCGTCAGACAGAGACGACATTCGAGGCCACCCAAGTGATTCCTTAAGATATAAGGATCCTAAACGACACATCAAGTTATCATTGGAATGCAGGCAAAATAAGAGCGTACTTTGGCAAGGTCAATCGTCTCAAGCGCAAGTTTGCGCAAACGTTCACGCCTGTCCACGTTGGTCTCCGAAGCCCCAGCGACACCACCTCCACCAAACTTGGAGCCGACACGGTTCTGGAGCAAGGTGAAATTGGATTCTCAGATCACACCAGAACATATGACTTACTTGAAAATCTAGAAATATCGATGATCGAGGAATATCATTAAGAACAAAGAGAGAGACTCACCCATAAGTTTGCGAGTACGATGAGGTCGATGGAAGAAATGCAAGTGCTGACATAATCAGCTGCTTGTAATTTCTCGGAGTCGCTCAAAAGTAAGTAACGGGCAACCCACACCAAAACTCGCAAGCTGTAAGGCATCCTCAGGCTTCCCCTCCATTACGTGTCGGACGGTCAGATCCAGTGTGCTACGGTGTTGACATCCACCAATCCGGGCATTTATCAAGAGCATGGCGGGCCAGAAACGTGCTCTAGAGGATAACTCATCCCGCAATGTCAAAAAGAGTAAACTTGTGAAAGATAGGCTAACAGACGTGCCGGAAAAACCTGTTCAACTCATATCAAATCTCATGAACGAGGAGGTTGATTTTCCACGAGGAGGTGGAACTAGCCTAACAGCTGCAGAGGTTAAAGCTATCCGAGCTGAAGCGACGCAAGAAGCAAACGAGGAGCTATTTGCTGTGAGTTCTGCCGTCTTACTACAAATTCGACTCAGTAGAATTTTTTATAGGCGTCTGGGAAGTCTCAAAAAAAGAAGAATAGATCCGACGCCAAAAGCAAAGTGAGTGTTACACCGAAGAAAGATGTAATTCGCATCGAGCATCTCAATTACAAGGTAGCTTTTATATCGTGAAGCTGGGGAGCAGGGGCTCAGTCACATATTTGCAGCGCATCGTTCCGGGTATGAAATTGCTTGGTCAAATCGCATCAATACAACCACTGGCTCTCATTATATCCCTACCGAACCAACTCATGGGTCACGTCCCCATCACACAAGTTACATCTCAGTTGACTAATCGTCTCGAATCAATGCATGAACAAGAAGAGCCTTCAGATACCGAATCCGTTGACGACGGGGAATCCGATTCTCAGACGGAGGTGCCCGATTTGTTCCAACTCTTTCATGTGGGACAATACGTTCGTGCAATTGTAACCAATGTGCACGCATCAGGGTCTACAGACGTTTCTGCCCTCGGAAAATTAAGGGATGAAGCCGCTAAAGCTAGTCGTCGCATTGAGTTGAGTCTTGTACCCAAGACAGTAAACTCTGGAGTTCTTAAAACAGATCTCAAACCTGGCTTTGTGAGCAATGTCTCAGATCACATTTTATCACGATTAAGCCTTGCATAGACACTCTCAGCGGCTGTGCAAAGTGTAGAAGATCATGGTTACATTCTTGACATCGGCGTACTGGGCTCCTCTGGTTTCCTATCCTTTAAAGAAGCCAAAAAGGGTGGTTCTGATGGTTCAAAGCTTCATGTTGGCCAATTGCTCGATACCGTTGTCGTGAAGATGTCCAGCAACGAGAGAATATGCACAGTTTCGGTCGATCCTCGAGGCATACAGTCATCTTCAGTCAGTCTTGCTGATCACGATTTGTGATGTCCCTCACTCATGTTCCAATTCACAGATCACAGAAGTCAGTAATGTCACCTCCGTATTGCCTGGAATACTAGGTCAAGCATTGATCACGGCGATTTCACCAAGCGGTATCAATTTACAGATACTTGGCTTTTTTGACGCAACGGCTGACGAGTTTAACGTGCCTACTAACCCTGCCAAAGCATTCAAGATAGGGCAGAAAGTGAAGGTCCGAATACTGTACGAAATTGCCGGAAGTTCGCCGCCGAAGTTTTCTGTGTCGCTCTTGGATCACATTGTCAACCTGAAGGAGAAACTTTCCAATGATGATGCTCCCATTCACTCGGCGTATCCTGTTGGCACGATCTTGGATGCTGTTACTGTGCAACGCGTAGAGCCGGAACGAGGACTCGTCGTTGAAGTACAGCCCCACCTTGATGGGTTCATTCATGTAAGGTTTTTACATCATTTTATTGTCTTATACTAACTCCACTTCCTTGATAGATATCTCACACATCTGATGGTCATGTTCCGACGCTCTCTTCCTCCTCGGGTCCATGGAGATTGAACACCATCCATAGAGCGCGTGTCATAGGCTATCATCCGTTGGACGGATTACTGCAGCTCTCCCTCCGACCTTCAATTTTAGATCAAAGGTTCCTTCAGGCAGGTGATATACGAGTCGGAGAGGTCCTGAAAGGCACTGTAAAACGCCTTACTGATTCCGCCCTATTCGTGTCGATCTCTTGTAATGCGGACGGCATCATATGGCCAAATCACTACGCAGATATACCGCTCAAGCATCCGTCAAAAAGGTTCAAGGCCGGAGGCAGCATAAAATGCCGAGTACGCGATCATAATCATTAGATGTGATACATGCTAAGGAAATTTGCAGGTTCTTGCCGTCGACCCCGAACGCATGAGAGTTGAGTTGACGGCTAAAAAGACGTTGATTGAATCTACTCTGCCAGTCCTGACCTCTATCGAGGAGGCGAAGGTCGGAATGATCACAGACGCAGTAGTGTACCGAGTTGTGGACAAAGGCTTGATTGTCCGATTCTACAACGATCTCAAAGCATTTGTGCCGTCTCGAGAAGCAAGGTTTGTTCAATTCCACCGTTAGCTCTGCTTTTGATTGACATTTTGCTTCACAGTGACTATTCAAGCAAACTGAAGGACATGTTTGCCGCGGGCAGAGTCGTCAAAGTACGAATTCTAACTGTTGATCTGAATCCACCACGAGTTGTCGCAAGCATTCGTCAGGCGTCATCATCAAAAGCTGCCAGGACCAATACTAGTGACATTATATCGAGTGCTGTCGCAGAGGATGTAGTGGCGGTCCACAAAACACCAGCTGTCCCGTCACTGCGCCCATCTCATACTCACGAACCCATCCCTTCAAAGGCACTGACTAGCAAACGTAGCAGTCCATTGCCACAAGTGAAGGCTGTGCACACCCAGTCGCAGTCGACGCCAAGATCCCCCACTCCCAAACAAGCTGCGCCTTTGAAAGTTGAAGGGTTTTCTTGGTTCTCCGGTGACGCTAGGTCTGATGCTGAATCTGCTTCTTCTTCCGACGAAGGCAGCGAAGAGGACGAGTCAAGCAAAAAGAAGAAAAGACGCAAGAAGAAAGAGATTGAGCAGGATCTCACTGCTGACATGCACTCGAAGCTTCCAGAGTCAAATGCCGACTTTGAGCGGCTGCTCCTGGGCTCCCCAAATTCATCCTACCTGTGGGTGCAGTACATGTCTTTCCTCCTCCAACTATCCGAAATCGATAAAGCACGGGAGACTGGCCGACGAGCGATTCAGACCATCAGTTTCAGGGAGGAGGAAGAGCGGCTCAATGTTTGGATTGCTTTACTGAACGTCGAGAATGTCTATGGCACCGATGAGTCACTGGAGGCTGTCTTCAAGGATGCTGCCCGACATAATGACTCCAAGACCGTCCATCTCCGCCTGGCGGCCATCTTAGATCAGAGCGAGAAGCACGAGGCAAGTTTGCTACCTCGGCTTCACTACTGTACTAATTACGAGGCACGCAGAAAGCAGAGGATCAGTATAAGCGGACCTGTAAAAAGTTCGGCTACAGTTCGAAAGTGTGGACTCTATTTTGCGAGCATTATTTGCGCCGCCAAAACTTGGAGCAGGCACGCAAACTGCTACCGCGTTCACTGCAAAGCTTGGAAAAGCGCAAGCGTAAGTCGTTTGGTGACATTCTCGTATTCAGACCTGAATTAGATGTATAGACTTGAAGACAATATCAAAATTCGCTCAGCTCGAATACAAACTCGGCGATGCGGAACGAGGCAAGACTATATTTGAAGGGATCGCAGACTCTCATCCGAAGCGCTGGGACCTGTGGTCGATTTATATGGATATGGAGGCAGGGCAAGGTGATATCCAATCGTTAAGGTAAGCACACTGCCCCCAAAAGTGCCCTCACTAACAGCGCGCAGGAACATCTTCAATCGTGTGTTTGCCATTAAAATGACTAGCCATAAGGCGAAGTACGTGTCCTACTACTTAGTGGAATTGCATGCGTTAATGTCGCGTAAAGGTCATTTTTCAAGAAGTGGCTTGAACTAGAGCGTAAGATTGGTGACGAGGAAGGTGCATCGGCTGTCAAGCAGAAGGCAGTCGAGTGGACACAAAAAGCTGCATCCGATTCACAATGAGTCGGACTCGAGATGTCGCAAATGTTGATGCATGTCACAATATATATGGAGAATAATTGACGTCGAACGAGGAAGCAACGGAGGGACGTAGAAGTACGAAACGAAACGAATGTGAGCATGAGCGGCGGTCAGCAATCAAGGTAATAAGGGTATAACTATATGTGCAAAGCAAAAAAATAACATGTCACAAAAAACAAGTGTTACGATCGCGACCGGGTTCGCTCATGTCCTACTAAATGAGAGGGAGATTCGAAATCACTTAGCGGTCGCCGGGCGCCAAACGAGCTAGCCATTTGTCGCTGCCAATCGTCCAGTTCATTCGACAGGTGCTCGAAATTCTCGGAGCTCGTCATGCTGGATGGTCGTTTGAGAGGCTGATCGACTTCCAGGAGAAGGTGAATTTTATGCGAAAGCTGTTCGTTTTCCCTTTTGAGGTTGGTGTTTTCGACGGTGAGCTGTTCCAGTAAACTGGCGCCACTTCCTTCGCGATATACAGCGAGAGTAGCATTCATTCTCTCAATCTCCAACTCTAGCTCCTCCACACGAGTCTGGCGTTCGTCAAACTCTCGCTGAGAGATGACAAAGTTATCCTTCATGATGTCGAGATCTTTCTCCAGTGTCTCCATTCTTTGACGGAGATCTTTGTTGTCATTGATTAAACGCTGACTTTGCTTCTGTGCATCAATCAACTGGCCGCGAAGGTGCTCGTGATTGTCGTCTGAAGGAGTGCTGCGACCGTTGACACCACGTCGCGGTTCAGTACTGGATCGTCCTCGAACAGTATCCAGTTCCGCTTGCAGACTAGCATAGGCAGTCTTCGTCCTCGTAACCTCATCTTTCATCCTTCGCATCATTTTTCAGTTCCTCTGCGATGGACGATTAGACCCAAGAGATGCACAAGTACTCGTGAAAAGGCTCACTTCACATAATGCACAGCAAGCTGATAGTCCTCTTCCATCTGGCGCATTCGCGCCTTATAGCTTCGTTCCGTCTCCTCGAGTTTCCGTTCAGCTTCAAGAGCGCGTGCGTCAGCTTCTGAGTCACCTTGGTTCACAGGACTCTGCATAGACCTCGATCGATCTTGTTGTTGTGACATCGCACTCAACTGAGCCTCAAGTTCGCGCTTCCTTCGAAGAGCTCCGTTGAGTTCCCGCTCTGAGCGCTCGTACATCAAGGAGCGTTCTTCCAACTGTTTCTCCAGGTCTGCCAGTCGCGAAGCGCTTCCCGAATTTGAAGAAGGTTCATCCGAATCTGGGATGATGCCATTTTCTGAAAGATAGTTCCGGAGCATTGCCAGGCGGATATTGGTATCAGCCGTCTCCTTCAACGCACCCCGCAGATCATTATCTTTTTCTGCAAGATCTTTGCGCAGACGACCCTGCTCCAAAACAGAGCTGGATAATTGCGCTCGGAGGCCCACGATTTGTGATCGTAGGAATGTTTGCTCGGATTCCGTCTGCCGTACCCTGCGCCGTTCCTCTGAGAGGTCCCTTTGCACTTCCTCCAGCTGCTGAGTGACCTCCTTCAGCATCTTCCGTAGAGAAGCAGCTTCCACCTCCATAGCCTCCATTTTCTCCGCATGTCCTCTCGTCAATCGATCTTCGTCCGCCTTGAGGTCACGATGCGAATCGAGAAGTTCGCCAAGACTGCCAGTGGTGAGTGCACGGATTGCATCAGCTTCTTCACGAGACTTGGCCCACGCGTTCTCAACCTCTGCAAGTCTGATCCTCGCTTGTTCCACTTCGGATGTGCGAGTCTCTAGGTCACCGCGTAATTCTGCAATGTCTGCCTCTAGCTGAGTGATATGATCACGAGCGCGTTGATCCTCTTCAGAGCGGGAGGAAATGGCTTGTAGTGCCGTACGGGCTTGATCGAGAGCGCGGATATGCTGATCCCGGAGTTGGCTCAACTCTTCAACCTGTCTCTTGACCTGGGAGATCTCAGCGTCCTTTTGCTCAAGCACCGAAGTCTGGCCAATAAGTCGATCGGAGTGATCTCGAAGCGCGGCCTCGACTTCCACGCAACGGTCACGAATTTCAGAGTGTTCACGAACAACACGATGGTGTGTCTCCTCCAGGGCATCAGCACGGTTGCTGGCGTCGGAGGACCGTGCCTCAGCCTGCTCAAGAAGCGTAGTCTGCAAGGCGAGCGAGTCGCTCAGCTCCTCTGTTGTCTTCTTCTGTGCAGTCTGTTCCGCTAGGAGAGTGGCAAGATGACGTTCAAGCTCAGCAATACGCTCTCGCTCTATTTGCGAGACCTCGCCAGGTGTAGATGCTTCGTAGGCAGTGAGCTTCGCACGGTAGTATGCAGCTTCCTGGATCGCAGCGGACTTCACGCGCTCGGCATCCGCAATGCGCTCAGAAGCCTCGCGGGCCTGATTGGCCAGGGTGGTCTGCGTCTCCATTAGAACGTTTCAGGTGTTCTTGAAAGGAGAAAACACACCTGCATCTGGGTCTTGAAGTGTCTAAAATTCATGACCATGTCAGCAAGTTTCCTTTGTTCCTCACTGGTATCATCTTGGAAGTCAATATCCTCGACTTCCAATGCTTCTTCGCCAAGTTGAATAAAGCCCGACCGGGATGCCTTCAAAAGCGCTGTCTTCATCCAAGCCTCTCGCCTCCGCAACGTTTCGACCTCCATCTCTTTGACCTTGTAATCCCGAATCAGATCAGCTGTCACATTCCCCGTTGAACCGAATTTCCCCTGGGCATGCCCGTTTCCGTTTCCGTTCTCGTTCGCACCGGGAGAACCACCTGATGGCTGATAGAAAGCATCAAGAGGTGGCCTGCTACGATCCACAACGGGTGATGGACTTCGGGCAGCCAGACTGCTCATCGTCACGCTCGCCACGTTGGGTGGCTGTACGTTGCCATAGGGATCGGATCCACTCTGAGATGTGGGGGACATCGCGCGGGTGACAACACTGAAGGAGTTGGGACTCCGTGCTCGGGTCTGGTCTGGAGATGGTGCATGATCTCGGGATGTAGTGATAGACTCGATGGTAGCACCGGTGTCTGTCCCGTTCCCATCATCTGTTCCAAACATGTCCCCATCATCTCTTCGAGGGCGCGTCGGTGCTTTACCTTTGGTGTTGGGAGATGACTGCGCAGGGGCACCATTCGGTGTACGAGTTCCAGGCCGAGTTCCTGGCGGAGATATAGCCCGGCGGAGGTCGTCTACGTCTTGAGGAGCACCTGTCGGGGACATGGCACGGATACCATTAGGCACAGTGCTTCCTGGTGCGGGTGGTCCTGGCGGAGGCGTAGGTGTTGCAGATGATTTTCGATCATTCTTGTTGGCCGGGGGTCCTTTGCTTGAATCAGGGTATTTGATGTGCTCTGGGCAATCCGTTAGCAATAACGTTGGTGGAGAAGTGCAGTCACGTACTGGTGTCAAGAACATTAATAATTCCATGGTCGTCGCCCTTGGTTGGCGTGAAAGACTCTCCGCCAAGAACAAAAACTCTAGTTCCCATGGACGCCATAGCATGTCCCGAACGGCCGCTAGGCGCTGGACCCATATTTTGGAACATGTACCACCGCTGGTCTGTACGCGATAAGCTTAGAACACGCCTATCATTCATCAAATCACGTACTTGACATTTTGAAAGCTGCCAAGTCGCCAAGGTCCTTGCCGTCTACACCCCGGCCACCAAATATATAGATGACGTCGTCGACTACAGCGGCTGCGTGGCCTTCCCGGGGTGAGGGAATAAATCCAATACATTGCAGTTCCGACCATGTCCTGGTATTAGTATCATACGACCACGTATCATTGTAATGGTATTGGCCATCTGTTCCTCCGAACCTGTGAAACGTGAATACAAACCAGTATTGAATGAATGACGAACATACACGATGATACGATCCTGGTATGTTACACAGGCATGTCCTGTGCGTTGGGCAGGACGGGCGGCTCCGACGGGTTGACACAGCTCCCAAGCTGTTGTTGTCCGTACTAGAAGCATAGCATAACATAAGGTTTAGGAAAATAAGCTTAAATTGAACGGGACTTACGAGTATTGAGATCAAATGACCAGAGGTCATTCAGGAACTCGCCATCTACCTGACCTCCGAAGACGAAAAATTTGGTGCCGACCATAGTAACAGCATGACCATAGCGTCCAGCAGGTGCAGGACCGTGCATAGCTACCCGGGTCCACTCTCGTGAAACTGGGGTATACATGAAGTATGGTTTCTCTGAACAATTAGGATGAACGCACCGAGATTCAGAAGATACAAGCCATCGTCTTGTTTTTCTGACTGATCAGAGGAGGGATCTGTTTTTGTGTCGCCTCCCCATATGATGAGAACGCTGCTAACGATTGCACTAGCATGACCGACTCGTGGCGAGGGTATTTCTCCGCCTGTCTGCACGAGAGTCGCGGAAAGATCGCGAGTAGAGAAAAGGTATAAATCATTGCGGGCGGTTTCGCGAACGAGACCACCAAAAAGATACAAGTCTCCCGAAGCAGTGGCTGTCGCGGGAAGTGCATGGCCATAGCGAGGGAATGGTGAAGGTGAAGGTGAATTTGGCGCGGCGACGCCAGGCTTTGGGATTACGAGCGGGGGCGGAAGGAGTAAGCGCCGTGCAGACCAGGGGTAAGCTGGCCGTTGTTGAGGCTGCTGGGAAGTTTGGGGCGGTGGTTGCTGCTGTGACTGGGACTGTTGTTGGGTTATGATGGGGCTGGTTCCGCGAGCTTGTTGACGTTGAGCGAGGGCTGCTACAGGGCCATTCGTGGTATTTGAACTGAAGTAGGATGAAGAAAATGATGAACGACTGTTGGAGAATAAAAGTTGAATATGAAGGACTCACGAATCATTATCGCGTAGGTGTTGAAGTTGAGGAGTATTGTCCTTTGCAGCCAGCTGGGCAAGAGCTTGGCTTGGAGTCTGAGCTACTGTTACGGATGAAGCAGCAAGCTGACTTGCACTAGGCTGCTTCTTCCTTGAGAAGAATGACATTCTTCGTGCTCTGTTTACTAGGATGGACGGTATGGTTGGCTAATAAATTTTGTTTGAAGAATTAAGAGTGAGTATGTGAAAAGGATGAAGGCTATGACAATTTGTTGTCGTTGTAGAGAACAGGAATTTGATAGGTGGTATAAGCAGTACTGTACTAGTAGAGCCTTACTGTGCTCGGTCGGTGTGACCGTAGTTGTATACAACTATTTGCTTTCAATCCTGAGGTAGTCTTTAACCTACTACCACTAGAGGTAATAAAATCTCAACATCACTTTAACAATCTCCGGTCTCCTTCGCAACGACCACTGCAGTGCGGCTGAGCTCTCTCTTCCTTCGGGAATCCAACGGGAAACCGTCTCACTTTTTCCCCACACTCGGCCGTCTTCGGCACCCATCAGATAGGTCTCACTGAAGCCGTCCATTGCAAGACTAACGCCCAGCTATCATATCTCCATTTGTACAAACATCAGCTTCTGACTTTATTTATCCTCCTTCTCATTACGCTTTCAGGAAGTTGGCATGGACTACAACCCTCCGTATCAGTATTGACACATTCCAGAAACCTGACAAGAACTTACAGTGAATATGGTCTGATGCAAATGTCGATATCTGTATATTCCATTGTCAGTACATCATTCCATCATCTAAAAGCAGAGACGCACGAAGTAGTAGCTGTGATCGTACCCTTCCTGCTTCCTTACCCGTACCTGTACCTCATCATGCCCAGCCACACGCGCAGCCTCAAGGAACTTGTCCGGGTGCAGTTGGTATAGGAAATTATCCGCGGTGCCCTGTTAAGCCCATTCTAATAAGAGCCAAAGAATAAACAAAAATTTGACGCACATAATCCACAAGTATATTCACCGCTCCCTTCACCTTCCCGATCATCGCTGTTGCATCATAACGGTCTTTCCCCTCCGCAACACCGCCCGCAAGATACCCAGAGAATGCCTTCGTCCCCCACGGCACCTCGGATGGCTCGCAGATGGGTGAAAACGCAGATGCGCTAC